>NW_015387985.1:25780-29983 GCF_001527695.2 Protobothrops mucrosquamatus | reverse complement strand
TCGCTCATCAGTTATGCAGAATTGGAGGAAGAAGAAAAGAGAAAATTAGAGGACTAGTCATTTGTGGTTAGAACAATCAAGCTCAAATGGTGATTTGTCCCATTTTAAACCTCAACTATATGTTATTCTAACAGTTACAACTTTGCCAAGCCAATTTTCCTGTGAACCAGTAATCAGCATGTTATTTTCGCTGCCATCAGATTTTTGGAAAATGACAAGACGGCTAAGATCTTCAACATGTGTGATACAAATTGGTACATCCTCCAAACCATCACTTAATTTGAGAAGGGCCTGCTGCTTTGCAACAAAAGCAGAACAAAGGAACCGCTCAGTGAATCAAACAATTATCTGTCCTTGTGGTCCACAACACGATCACATGTGCACCACATTCAAAAATAGGACGCACTCTTGTGCTGTTAAATTACAACCTTTAAGGTTTGAGTTATTAGACTTCTTTGGGCCATGAAATCTCAACTACAAAAATCCAAACAACCACTAGATGGCAACAAACGGTTAGGGTTTCCTGTATTCCTTTGCTGTTGGACTTTTATAGAATTTGGTAGTATACAGTTGACCTTAATCTCTGAACACCAAATGTGCTAATTGGAATTACAGGCCAGGGGGGAATTCTGCCCAGTTCATACAGGGTGATATGTTAAATGATTGTGCACGGTGAGAAGAAGCAAATGTGCCACCAACATTTTCGGATATATGCATATTGAGATAAGTTGTGATTAGCCTATGATTGTAACGTTTGATGTAAACTAGAAACTGGGAGGCCAGGAGTTCTAGTCCTGCCTTAGGCACAAAGCTAGTTACTCTGTCTCTCAGCCCTAGGAAGCAGTCAAGGGCAACCCACTTCCAAAATCTTGCCTGGAAAACTGCAGGGACTTGTCCAGGCAATCACCAGGAGTAAAAAAAAAACAACAACCTGTCTTGAAGAAACCACCCAAAAAAACACAACTAAAATATAGGTAGTCCTTGACTTACGTCTACAATTGAGCCCAAAGGTTCCGTTGCTAAGCGAAACATTTATTAAGTGAGTTTTGCCCCATTTTACAACCTTTCTTGCCGCAATTGTTAAGTGAATCAGTGCAGTTGTTAAACTAGTAACACGGTTGTTAAGTGAATTTGGCTTCCCTGTTGACTTGGCTTGTCAGAAGGCCGCAAAAAGTGATCACGTGACTCTAGTCATGAACATGAGTCACTTGCCAAGGGTCTGAATTTTGATCACATGACCATGGGGGATGCTGCAATGGTTCTAAATGTGAAAAACAGTCATAAGTCGCTTTTTTTTCAATCCTGTGGTGATTTTGAACGGTCACTAAATGAACTATTGTAAGTGGAGGACTACTGGTAGATGTGAGCAACCTATTGCCTATGTGTTCTATGAACCTCTAAATATTCATTTGTTCATTCATGCAAATCTGGGCAGTTAAAACATTTGAAAATATATCAACCATTAAAAAGTGACATCGAAAGACATATAACACTGGGAGCAAGAAACTCTGTCATATGCTAATGGCTCACGTAGCATCCTGGCCCAGTGTTTGAGGAATGAACCAGGTCTTCAAAGCCTTTCTAAAGAGTTGGGGCTATCTTAACCTTGAGAGAGGAAAGTGATCTACAGAGCAAATGCAATGAAAGAAAAGACGTAGTTCCTGGGTTTGTTAAGATGGCGCAGCTCTTACTATTTCTAATGCCCACTCTGATGACACCATGGTTTACACCGAACTAATTGCTTCAGAAAACCTATCATTGATTCTCACCATTTTGAACTAGGAAATACACAGGAATAATTGTTTAAAATAGTGTTTTATTTTCAATAAAATTGTTTAAAAAAACAACAATGGAGAAAACCTTACATTTTCCTTTCTGAAATGGAAAAAGAAAATTCTAGGCAACTCTGCCTACTTCACAGACCATGCAATTAAAATTTTCAAATGGTTACATGTAGGACATATATATGGAACGAATGAAATTTCTATAACTAGGTGAATTTTGCCACAACTGTCGAGCAAAATGGGGTGACTGAAATATGCACAGTCCATTGCAGAAGTATAAGTATGAATATGCCATCCATCTTGCCCGCTGCCAGCCCATATGAACTAATCCTGAGAATGAGTAAAAAGATGAATCTGAGTTGGGACTGTTATTGTTGGAAAGTGGAAAAACCTGGCCTTGTCACTTTACACCCCAACTACCTTAAACTAGAGGAGTTGGAATACACCCTTGACTCTTGATATCTGTCTCTTCATTCTCTCACCGTTCCATATAGAACCTGCCTGAAGTTACAATCTGACATATCTCAGAATTTGCTTCTTCCTATTAAATAATCAGCAGGCCCAATAAATTAAGCAGCAGGGTTCTTGGGTTCCTGAACACCTGGGTGATGATAAGGAAAGACTCTCCTAGAGTCAATTGCAATTGAGAAGGAACTGAAGCATCCACGAACATTTCTAAAGAAAGATTCCCCTTCTTTCTCTTTCTCATTTTGTTTGTGAGGATTTAAACATTTTGGAGGGAGCCTTCAGTTTAGTTTTCTTCCTTTGTAGTTTGTTCAGTAGAACATAATTGTGGTTTGTTTTCCTCTTGTTTTACTAAGGGCATAGTTGCTTTTAGGATCATTTTCCTTTAACTTTATTGCAAATTATTTAGGGCTTAAGTGGTCAACAAATGTGGTAAGTAAATAAATGGGAGCCATCTGTAGGAGACGTTAAATTTGTGGTTTGAATGTCTTGCTTTAGTAAGGACATGGCTGTTTCTAAGATTATTTTCCAAGATTTTCAACTATTCATAAATTCACAATGGGCTGCCAACAGCTTTTGCACACCAAACAATGAACACATTTAAGGCCCTCTCAGTACAGTCTTTGTGTACAATGCCCTGGCACAGTCAAAATTCTCGTATGAGGAATAACATATTGAAGGGCTAACTTGTTCCTTTGGCTTGGGGTATGAATTTTATTTGTAATTTGATGCATGCAAAATGCAGCAAAACTGCAAGGAAATGCACATTAGTTCTCTATTTCTGTGATAGGACAGAGTTCATCCTCATGAAATAGTTTCCTTGTTTTTCTCTTATCTACAAAGTTTCCTAGCTATCCCCTCCCCTCCAAAAACATTTTTGTGGACTGGGAAAAATTTAGGAAAGATGGAAAGATTGGTCACATTATACTACTGTAGAGAAGATGGCAGGTCCTCATTGAGTTCAATACAGACGACTGTAGCAGTAATTGGATCCTTACTTCATCTTACTTGAGGGCAGATATTCTAAATCAGGGGTGGGCAACTATGGTACCTTAACAACCTGTGGATTTCAACTCCCAGAATTCCTGAGTTAGCCATACTGAACCATGCAGGCTCAGGAATTCTCTGAGTTGAAGTCGATAGTTGCCCATCCCTGATCTAAATACAACTCTGTCCTCCACTGACAAAGAAGTTTCTGCTGCCCCCTTGAGAGTCCTCTTCATCTGTCACCAGTGGTGGGATTCAGCCAGTTCGCACCACTTTGGTAGAACCAGTAGCTAATTTTTTGTTGCCCAGGCCCAGAATGGACTTCCAGAAGTGGCATCCACACAAAGAACAGGTTGTTCACATATTTGAATCCCACCACTGTCTATCACTGATGATTCTGCCTTTCTTTGTCTAATGAAAGGGTCATTCCAGAAAACTTTGGGATATGGTAGACAGGGTTTCTAAACAGAAAGGAAATGACAAATGACACATCCCAAAGTTTTCTGAAACGGCCTTTTCGTTAGGCAAAGAAAGGCAGAATCATCAGTGACAGATGAAAAAGACTCTCAAGGAGAGGAGGGGGGCAGCAGGAACTTCTTTCTGACTGAATGGAAAAGGACCCTTGGTTCTATCCCTTGCAATCTGCTGCATCAGCAGGTCCTAAAAGATGGCTCAAAAGTACAAAGCTGTGGGTGAGTACTTCAGAAAATGGCTCAGAACGCACATCCTTGAATTCAAATAGAGATGTATAAGAGGTTTTGATGTATCAGGAACAAAATGGAGTCAAATGAAAATGGGATTATTTGAGTTTTCTTCAGCTCCAAAGTGTTCTGGTCAATACTATTACAGTGAGATTCTCAGTCATCCAGGTAATAATAATAATAATAATAATAATAATAATAATAATAATAATAATAATAATAATAATAATAATAATAATAATAATAATAATAATAATAATAATAAT
>NW_015387985.1:22733-25315 GCF_001527695.2 Protobothrops mucrosquamatus | reverse complement strand
ATAATAATAATAATAATAAAGTTGGAAGGGACCTTGGAGGTCATCTAGTCCAACCCCCTGCTCAGGCAGGAAACCCTATACCATTTCGGACAAATGGCTGTCCAGTCTCTTCTTAAAAACTTCCAGTGTTGGAGCATTCACCGCTTCTGGAGGCAGGTTGTTCCACTGGTTAATTGTTCTCACTGTCAGGAAGTTTCTCAAAGTTGCTTTTTCAAAAGGCAACTAGAATGGTTTTTTTTCTTTGAGGAAGATATTTCACTTCTCCTCCAAGAAGCTTCATGGGTTCTAGCAGGATGGTGGGAGCAGATCTGACCTCAGAACTAATCCTTCCATCAAAGAAAAACCAGTCCAGTTCCCTTTTGAAAAAGCCCCTTTGAGAATACCATCACAGTCAAGATTCAGGGATACTCAGATCTAGACAACCAAAATTAAAGGACAAGCTAGGAAAGAACATGGTATAAATGAGGTGTCAGTGGTGCAAATTGATTGATGACATGCCATCAAGTTTCTAATTCCTAGTGACCACATAGATTTTCTCCATGATAATTTATCATTAACTTTTGCTTTCAAGTTCCTCAATGGTGCACTCATTGCTACCACAACTTGCTGCTTGTCGTCCTCTTCCCTTCCCTTCCACCTTTCCCAGCATCACGGCCTTTTCCAGAGAGCTGGGTTTTCATACAATATGTTCAGAGTAGGATCATTTGAGCCTGGCTATTTGTACCTCAAGTAAGAACTCTGAGTTGGTTAGGTTTGTTCGATGATCCATCAATTTGTTTTCTTGGCTGTCTACAAGAGTCTTCTCTAATACCAAAGTTCAAAGGCATGAACACTCTTCCTATCCAATTTGCAATGTGCTCAACATGGAGCTTCCCTTGAAGACCACCCAGGAACTTCAACTATTCCAGAATGCATCAGCATACACAATAATGGGGCCCCTAGGTGTTGCTCCTTTAACACCTTTGTTGCATGAGCTGCCCTGGTTTTGAGTTTCTTTTCAAGTGCAATTCAAGATACAGGTTATCATCTTTAAAGCTTTATATGGCACAGGGTCAGGATGTCTGCAGGACGTCCTTTCCCTAAACACATCTACCCATCCTATCAAATCAGACAGGGTGGACATGCTCCTAGTTCCTTCCCTTAAATATTGGCATCTGATGGGAGCTAGGAAGCCTGTCTTTTCTATTCTTTTACTGTTGAGGATTGATCCTAAAAGGCAGAAGATAACCACCACTGCAATATCTTCATTGCCAGCTTTAAGTATGGTTGTTCTGTCCATCATCATTAGTTAGTCTTTTAACTCAATTTTTTTGCACCCATTAAAATTGGTTGATTTACCAAGTTAGCTGAATAACTTGAACAGTCAATTGAACTGTTTGGCTAATTATCTTAGTCATTGTATACTTGTAATTGGTAATTTCATTGATTTTCCTCTCAATAAAAAATATTTTGTGAGATTTTCAAATATATTTTAGTATACATGGCAATCTTTAAGACACTTTAAATGTACCTGTTGTGATGGGTAATGGGTTTATGTATTGTTATTCAAAGAAAAAAAAGTTTTACTGAATGTTCGATAATTTATCCAATTTTTGGAAGAGCTGACTTAGACAAAGCAGAACTGTGGAGCACTTTAGGGGTCAATGAGTGATTTTTTATTTCCTCTCTTGATTTACTAACTTACTGAAACCTGCTTTGAAATTTCTTGAAGATCTTTCTTTTCAAAAGAGGCTTCTGTGTTTTTGTTTCACTTTCAGAGTGGGAGATAATTTCTTCTGAATTTCCATTGGCAGTATTGTTTATTGAAGTGAGTGATAGAAGATTCTCTCTTGGTAGTATTATTTCGTGCTTCAGCTCCTTCTATCTCTTCTACCCTTCTTCAGCTTCCTTGGTGGCTCACACTTCCCAAGTTAAGGAAGTCCAACAGAAAGTCTTTTTTTAATGAATTCTTCCCTTAGGATTGAAATGAAGCATTGGAAAGTAAGGGGACTGGGGAGATAACCACGCAGTGAAAACCAGAACATTCACCTGCACCCTTAGGCAGCTTTGTAATTTGCAATTTAAGTGCAAGAACATCAAACACCACCCACGTGAATTTCATCACAATTCTCTCCTTCTTTGAAATTTTGAAGGAAAATTATTTTTGATCAAGCTGAATGAGTTGGAGAATTTATCTTTATTGCATTGAGAGTTATCATTTGCAATCTATCTGCCGTTGATAAACCATGTATCTAACTTGAATTTCACTCTCTCTTTTTCTCTCTCTCTTTCACACACACACACACACACACATACACACACACAATTTAAGTATTTCTCAAGATTGATGTAACACTAAGGGTCCTTTCCTTACTTGTGTGTGTGTGTTATAAGAATAACACACACACACACACACACACACACACACACACACATGCCATGTCCTCATAATTTCATCCTCAGCTGGTCATCACAGCTAATCCAGTAATGTGCTGCCTTACCCAACTGCAGTCAGGGACAACCTCTGTTAAGCTTTGCCACTATTACCTTGGACAGAATTTAGCTGACGGAGAACAGTAGCAATTAAGGCAGGACAGAAATTG
>NW_015387985.1:0-22556 GCF_001527695.2 Protobothrops mucrosquamatus | reverse complement strand
ACACACACACACACACACACACACACACACATGCCATGTCCTCATAATTTCATCCTCAGCTGGTCATCACAGCTAATCCAGTAATGTGCTGCCTTACCCAACTGCAGTCAGGGACAACCTCTGTTAAGCTTTGCCACTATTACCTTGGACAGAATTTAGCTGACGGAGAACAGTAGCAATTAAGGCAGGACAGAAATTGGCAATTAGGGAAACAAATTTCATGCCAGTGTGATTTTCTTCTAACTCAAGGACAAGTAGAGAATAACTCATCCATGGAGGAAGGCCCTAGAAGGTCTCCTTTTCTAGTAGAAGGGTACAAATGTAGCACATAAAATGGATTGGTGGATTATGATAGCACTCATACAGAGTGCTATCTCCATCTATCCCAGCCCATTTTATGTGTTACTCTAGGGCCTTTCCCCATGGAAAGGTTCTCCTCTCTTGTTAATAATTGCCTATAATATTGCTGTACTGCAACAGCTGTAATGAATTCATAGTTAACAGCTTACACATGTAGCAAGGCTATCAAACTTTGTAAGGTGTTATTTCACCACATCAAGCACTACTCTGTCAATAGCTAACTGGAGAAGTAAGTGAAAAGTGCAGGCATTCAAATGGTAAACCTGGATCCTTCCTTCTGCATAAAGGGTGATCACTACTCAGTAGACCATTGTATAATTCGCCTCATGAGGTAAGATTATCAGGACTGATTCCTGTAAAACTATTTGGATCTAATGTTCAGAATATAATAATAATAATAATAATAATAATAATAATAATAATAATAATAATAATAATAATAATAATAATAATAATAATAATAATAATAATAATAATAATAATAATAATAATAATAATAATACAGTTGGAAGGGACCTTGGAGGTCATCTAGTCCAACCCCCTGCTCAGGCAGGAAACCCTATACCATTTCGGACAAATGGCTGTCCAGTTTCTTCTTAAAAACTTCCAGTGTTGGAGCATTCACTGCTTCTGGAGGCAGGTTGTTCCACTGGTTAATTGTTCTCACTGTCAGGAAGTTTCTCCTTAATTCTAGGTTGCTCCTCTCCTTGATTAGTTTCCACCCATTGCTTCTTGTCCTGCCTTCAGGCGCTTTGGAGAATAGCTTGACTCCCTTGAATTTGGTGATCTTTAAAGCCCAGCTGCAATGGGATTTCATGAATATTTTCATGCACCTTAAATAACCTCTCAACTGAAGAAAACAATAAGCCCGTAGATTCAAATGTAAAATGGTGAAGGCCAAATATGGACTCACTGTGGCTCATAGTCAGAGCAACTCCACATCAGTGGACGAAGGCAATCAACAAGGGGAACATTTAATGATAAATATGATAAACTAGCAGCAGAAAATGTTAACCCAAAAGAATGGATTACCACATAGCCCCTGATTTTTTGATCTGGTATGAATGAGCTGTAAAATTCCACTGATTCAGTCCCATTAAAACAGGCATGTCAAACTCGTGACATCACGTGATGTCGCGCAATGTATCAGGCCGATTTTGCCATTGCCGGCAATGGGGTGGGCGCGGCTTCAATGTGACCCGTCCGGCCCGCGGGCTGGCAGTTTGACACCCCTGCATTAAAATGTATAGTGCATCTAGTAATTTAAATCAGGGGTCCTCAATCCCCAGTTTGTGGACTGGTACCGGGCCGCAGCATGCCAGCAACCGGTCCACACAAACAAGCAAAGCCCCATCTGTGGGATGCAGGCAGCACACAAAACATGCACTCTCCAGTCCATGAAAAAAACACCTTTCTCCACGGAACCGGTCCCTGGACCTATGACTTAAATTATTAGAAAGGAGATTCTGAATATTAAGAAGCATTTTTGGTATTTATTTATTTGTTTGTTTGTTTGTTTGTTTGTTTGTTTGTTCGTTCGTTCGTTCGTTCGTTCGTTCGTTCGTTCGTTCGTTCGTTCATTCATTCATTCATTTATTTAGCATATGGGCATACAGTGTCAGGGAAATCTAAACATGCTAGACACAATGCAGTCCTGACAATCTAAATTACTAATTCATTCTGTTTGGCATTTGCAGGCTTATCCTTGGTGCACCGTGGGTGGGGGGGACTGAACTAGCTTTACACTAACTAGTGGTGCTTGGATTGCTGGCTCTTCTGGATTCCTCTACCAGTCTCACGTCACCTCACCTCATGTCACAATGCCTTGCACACAGCGACGTCCAGCACCAGCTTTCACTTTCCACACACATGAGTGCTTTACCACCCCCCACCCCCCACAGAAATGATACCCATTTATCTACTTGCAATATTGCATGCTTTCAAACACGGAGGGGGGACTTCCTGTCCTCTGCCATCTTCTGGAGTGCATTTAAGCTCATGCCTACTGCTTCAGTGACTCCATCCAGCCACCTCATTCTCTGTCGTCCCCTTCTTCTATTGCCTCAATCTTTCCCAGCATTAGGCTATTCTCCAGTGAGTCCTTCCTTCTCATTAGGTGGCCAAAGTACTTGAGTTTCAACTTCAGGATCTGGCCTTCTAAAGAGCAGTCAGGGTTGATCTGCTTTAGGACTGACCGGTTTGAACGCCTTGCAGTCCAGGGGACTCGCAGGAGTCTTCTCCAGCACCATAGTTCAAAGGCCTCAATTCTTTTGCGCTCAGCCTTTCTTAGCCATACATTTCTTTCACAGCCATACATTGCAACTGGGAAAACCATGGCCTTGACTATATGCACTTTTGTTGGCAGGGTGAAAGCAGAGACATCACCTTCCATCCTATTTATCCATTAAATCAAGCATTTGCTGGAATTTTTTTTTTTATGATTCTATTATTTCACAGCTATTTAGGGACGTAATCCAAGAGATGCCTGCAAGGGTTGAGACTGTGCCCGGAATGTACCTCCACCCTGCTTGGAAGGAGACATAGAGAAACTGGATGTAAAAATCAGTACTGCCCAGTCTTAATGAATATCCTACCCCTTCATTCAAGAGTATTCAAAGATAGAAGCAATCTTTTGGAACAGATACAACAGCATCACCCTAGCTGTGAAAATGCTTTTAGTGGAAAGCAGTTCAGTTCACCACACCCTTTAATTAAATGTTTGGTACCAGTGGGAGTAGTGAATATTTTATTGAGGATTTCCAACACTTTCCATGTCCAGTAAAAAAGCAATGCCAGAAAAGTACCTTTCTGGTGGTAATCTCAGGCACTAAATAATAGAAATTGGCCCTTATTTATGATGAATCCTTTGTATGCTGTGACTGTCTTTCCCAATGATTCCAGATGCTTTGTGTGACTTGTATCTGGTTTCAGGCTGTGTTTAAATGAGTTTAATGAGAAATTGCTCTATCAGCTTGCTCTCTCTTCTCTGAATAGACCTTCTAATCAGACAGCCAGAGATAAACTAAATAGATTGAGTCTCTAAAGGTTCTGGTAGTTTCTTCCGGAGTCTGAAATATTTCTGCTTTGCTTAACTGCTTTGCTGGAACCTTTCCAGATTGTTGATTTTCAGACATCTTATTTGAAAGCACTGTTTGAGTTTGGATTCAGTTCCTCCAGAAGGCAGCTCTCATTAAAGCCATATATACAAAGAAAATATCAGGATCCCTTTTGCTAAAGAGAAGATGTCTCTAGATATGATTGAGGTTAAGGAATATTTTAAGTTGTACCTGAATGTGTAGACCTTCTAATATGTGTGCAATAGATTACTGAGGGGTTTACCCCCCCCCTTCCTTATGAGTCCTTCATGGAAGTTTGAGAGACCTTGCTGTTAGTCTTAGAAAAAGAAATTGGTAGAAAAATGAAGATAAATTCAAGCAACCTTTTCTTATTAAATTTCTATCCCTGTGGGTTGCCTTGGGGCAATCCCTCTTAAGACTTGACAAAAGTGGTTGATAGCTTATCATATTCAGGTGAGGTGTTTTGGCAGAAATTAAGGAAGCATCACTGAAGGATGGGAAAAGATCACTCATCCTTATTTTCTTCATCTGCTAGGTGGCTATATAAAAGAGAAGAAATGGGCTGGATTGCAAGCTACATTAGAAAAAAAAATCAAGACATAATCAGAGAATTGAACTCTGGATACAAAATGACTCCTCAATAGTCTGATGTTTAGGGATAGGAGGTATCAAAGAATTTTGGGACTAAGTTGGAATTTCTCAATTTATGCTTCCATCTCTCTTTAACTTGTATACTTGTACAAAAATGTACCTTATTACAAANTGGATTGCAAGCTACATTAGAAAAAAAAATCAAGACATAATCAGAGAATTGAACTCTGGATACAAAATGACTCCTCAATAGTCTGATGTTTAGGGATAGGAGGTATCAAAGAATTTTGGGACTAAGTTGGAATTTCTCAATTTATGCTTCCATCTCTCTTTAACTTGTATACTTGTACAAAAATGTACCTTATTACAAATAATTAATAAGCATTTGGTGGCCTCATTTCAAAGCTCATTTAGGTACAATACCTCTGAAACTTCTCATTGTTTGAAGAAATGAAGCACAGTGTATAACATGACCAAGATGCAATCTTATGCCTTCTTATTTGGGAGCAGACTACCAAATGAAATGCAATATCTGGAAAGCCGTTTTAGGATCAAGATATAAAGGGATACTTCTTCCTTTTGAACATGTGTAATAAGCTACTGGAACTTTAAAAGTTGTCTAGGTCTTTTTTAGACAGCAAAACTTTGTCAGGTTAACATGGTTAACATAAGAAATATGAGAAACAGTTTGAAGATGCCAGGTTAGAAACCAGGAAACTGTGAGTTCTAGTCCCACTTTAGGCATGAGGGACTTTGGGCCAGTCACTCTAATCCAAGGGTCTTCAAACTTGGCAACTTTAAGACTTGTGGATTTCAACTCTCAGAATTCCTCAGCCAGCCATGCTGGCTGACCTCATGCCTAGAGCCATGAGTTGTATATCCCCGCCTAACACCAAGAATTCCAACAAAAAGTGCTCTCTTAAGTGCTCTCAGAGCTGGCTGGGAATTGAAGTCCACAAGTCTTAAAGTTGCCAAGTTTGAAGACTCCTGCTCTAATCGGACAACCCACTTCGCAGGGTTGCTCTTGTGGTGAAAATAGGAAAAAGAAGGAATATTATGTATATTTGCCACCTTGCGTTATTTATAAAAAAATAAAAATGGGAGATGATAGATAGATAGATAGATAGATAGATAGATAGATAGATAGATAGATAGATAGATAGATAGATAGATAGATAGATAGATAGATAGATAGATAAGGCTGAATGAAATCATATTATCACTATCCTTATAGTTTCCTAGTAGTCAAGAAGATGGTGATGGGAAGCCTAGGTGATGCAAACCACATCAACCTCTTGCACATGTTCTCTAGCTACTTGTATACAGAGGTTGCTCTCCACTGATATTGGAAGTAATATACATGTCATATTAGCCTCCACTGAGGGTTTTAGTTCTATGGATAATTTGGGTTTAGTTCAAGAAAACTGGCTTTAGAAACTGGGTTTTTTTTCATTCCCCAATAGCAACAGAACTAAATATTCAACCAATTAACCCAAAACTGACTCCATCCTGGTTAAAAACAAAAACAGCAAGATAAAGGGAGATGTTCTCAGGAGTCAGACTTAAAAGTGATCAGATAAGTGATGTTTGAAATAAAATCGGCTATGAAAGCAACATGCTGACATTTTGGTTAAGTGGTGAGTGAAACAGATGTGAAAAAGTATAGTTAGGTAAAAGAGGCACAAGGGGAATTCACCCAAACTCCATATCGGTTGGTGTCTTGAACTGGACAGAGAACACTCTTGCTCAGCCTTGCACAAAACTTCGATAGTGTAGAAAATTGTGCTTGCTTGTTTTTCTTATATCCCTTGTCTGCATGCTTTTCCATTATCTATTCAACAATATGCAACAGCAACAATGAAAAGAAGGACTAGGGGTGAGATCATAGCAGTGTTCCAATATTTGAGGGGCTGCCACAAAGAAGAAGGGGTCAACCTAGTCTCCAAAGTACCTGAAGACAGGACGAAAACCAAGGGATGGAAACTAATCAAGGAGAGAAGCAACCTAGAACTAAGGAGAAATTTGCTGACAGGACAATTAATCAGTGGAACAACCTGCCTCCAGAAGTTGTGAGTGTTCAATCACTGGAGGTCTTTAGTCTGAAATGGTGTAGGACTGCCTGAGCATGGTGTTGGACTAGAAGACCTCCAAGGTCTCTTCCAATTCTGTTACTCTGTTAATATGTTTGTGAGTCTAAAGGCAAGACTTATTGCTATCTCATAAATAATAATAAGAATAGTGTAGCTGTGCAAGAGCAAAGAACAGTGAGCTACTTCAGTCAGTTCCTTAACTACATTCATCTCAGTTTTGTGAACCGTAACTGCAGAGATAATTCTATCCCGTTTATAAAAACATTTGTGAATTTTATTAAGTGCTCCTAAAGTGGATTCTTCAATCAGTGTTCTGCCAAAAACATATTCTACACTCTGAATTGTTCTTTCCTACCTTCCCCCCCCCCCCAAAGAAGAAAACTTTGGTAAACTTTTTATAGGTGAGGGATTTTATTTTTATTTATTTAATTTATTTAATTTGATTTATATCCCGCCCTTCTCCACACCGGACTCAGGGCGGCTAACAGCCTTATAAAACAACATTACAACAAATATCAATTAAAACCAGATTAAAAGAAAATATTCGTAAAGGCCTAGTCGTTAAAATTACCCTTAAAATTACCCTTAAAAACCCCACTAAAATTCCCTAGGCCAATCCCGCTTGTTGGAAAAGCCATGTCTTTAGNAGGGATGGGGCTTGCTACGCCAAAACTCATTATTAGGTGAGTGTACACATATTCTATTTTCCCTCATTTTTCCAGCACTTTGAAATTTGGGGTGTACAAATAACATAAACCATTCTGCCAAAAATGATCCACTGGAATGTTGTAAATTGCCTGCTTCTGATAGAACAAAGCTTTAAACAATTTGATATTCTGGCTACGGGAAGCTAAGGAAACATGTAAAAATGTTGCTGTCTTCTTTTCATTCAAGGACCAACAAAAGAAGGTAGGTTGACAGATCACATGGATTGTTACTTGCTATCTAACCTAAGAAAAAAAATTGGCCAAAATATTTAGAAAAATATGAGAAAGTTTGACAGCTAAAGAAAACTTAGGAACCAAGATGCTAGACCTTTACCCAACGTAACTTCAGGCACAAAATGGGGTGGGAATGATGAGAAGCATGTGGCTTGCAGTGAATGATGTCACCACTTGTAACACAAACAAAGCTACATTTCAGAGCATATTTCCAATTCTAAGGACATGATTAGCTGCAGATACAATTGCATTTCTATGACAATAAAATATTGCAGTATGTGCTTGAAAAGTGATAGCCCAAAACATCAGCACTTTGTTGTGGGTGAAAACATCTGGATCTCATACAGATTTTTCAGGCTATAAACTATTTCTGGAGTCCAAATGATAATGCCAACACCCATTATTTTAGAATGTAAGTGTGTCCATGCCATAAAGAGGCTTTCAAGAGAAGAAATGCAAGTTATTCTGCAGCATAATTTTTAAGATACTGTTCATATCGTTCTTAAATCCAGTTGGAAGGAGGCCACATTGATTTTAACTGGATTTACCTTCAAGTAAATTCTGTTAAAATTAGCCACAAGTGACGCTGAAGATACTGTAGCTCTTCCAAAGTGGGGCTGGTCTTATTTCCTTTACTTCTGTTTTTACTTATACATTGTGTCATGCTAATAGCTGTCTTATCATGCTTCGCTTTCCTTTCTGGCACATGTCACAGGGCAGACTTCTCCAAGACCGTGCTTCAGTTGATGCTAGCTCAACTCAAGCAACAAAAGAGTAGTTCTAATTCTTACAGAACAAATAGATAATTTCTATAGAGAAGATTCACTGAGGATGTTTTTGAACTTGTGTATCTCAAGGAATTGGACAGAGTCTTCTGTGATGTGAGCTCTGCACTTGTGAACTTGACCCCATCTTTCCTGGTTAGTTAAAGCATGGAGAGAACAGGGATCCCTTCTAGCAAATGAATTGGTCTGCTTCCTCCTCGGGGGTGTGTGTGTGTGACAGCCTCCGGCCATTGGATTTGAACAATTTACCACATCTCCCATTCTCCCATTCAAGATGGAGATAGGTAGCTGGATGTCATCAGCGTGTTGATGATAGCTGAACTCTTTTGACAAATGAGCTCTCCCATTTATAAACTTTAAACAAGATATGGATAAACCACAATCTGGACCATACCATATTACAATGATCCCTGCAACCAGTTGGACCCACACACTTAGGAAAGAATAAAACCACGATAAAATGAAGCCTCCTACTCTCCCCTTTACCAATTACTATGAAGTATGCCATATTGTAACCTTACTTAGAGGTCTAGCAGGAGAAGTAAGCACAAGCCATCAGTAAGAAAGATAATTAAGGTTTAATCCCATATAATAGCCCGAATCCTTACATTAATCTGCTTCCTGTAGATCTTTTGGTAGTTACTGCCTGTCTCCTTTCTCTACAACCTCTTTCAAGAAGGGGAGATTTGTTAAAATAAGATAATTTTCCATCTCCACTAGACCCAGGATAGGAGCCCTGAGCAGGAAGAAGATCAATGCCTTATTAAGGCCCTTGGGTTCTCTCCATTGTATAAGAAGGGATCGACTTCCAGTTCTCTCCTGGTTGCTTTAACTAACCAAGAATGATGGGATCAAGTTCACAAGTGCAGAGCTCATATCACAGAGAACTATCTCCATTTCCTTGAGATCCAGAAGCTCAAAAACATCAAGTGAATCTACTCCATAGACATTTTCTAATTCTTCTGTAAATTCCTCTTTTGTTACTTGAACTGAGGTAGTATCATACCTTGGTGTAATACGAAAGCACATTTTGCCTTGGACAAGTCTACCCTTTCACATGTGCCAAGGAAAGAGATCCAGTAGTGAGAGACCTAAGTAATATTAAAAGGCTTGCAAATACACATGCACAACACATGTAAAAGGAATTTAATTACAGATAATTATATAATGTTTATTTCCAGCTCTAGAAGTGCTTTGTGACAGGCTGTTTGAAAACTCTCTGGCTGTTGTTCCTCCTCATGATAAACATAGAGGCTATGATTAAGAAATTATACATCAGACTATTTTTTGTTGATGTTCATTTCCTTTGGGATTATTCTTAAGACTTTCTATTTCATTTTAATATCAGTCTTTTAAAAAATAAAATGTGTGCGATTTAAGTACATGTTTCAAACATATTTGTTTATAAAGTACATTTCTAAACATTTTAAGGAGAGCACTTTTTTTTGAATTCTTGGTGTTAGGCGGGAATATACAACTCATGGCTCTAGGCCTGAGGTCAGCCAACATGGCTGGCTGAGGAATTCTGGGAATTGAAGTCCACAAGTCTTAAAGTTGCCAAGTTTGGAGACCCCTGCTCTAGGCCATATCACATGTGACTCACAGTCCTTCTGAAAGCGAAAGCTATAATTTTTAAGGATTTTAAGAATTAAATACTGGGGAGGAATTGTATAAACTATATTTAATTTAATTTAAAAATATAGCTCAACTTTGCCCTTTGTCCATTTTTACACCCAGCACTTCGTACCAAGATCACGTGCCATCTACAACCTACTTAACAATGCCACACTCTTGACATGCAGTCAATTTCTTTGGATGGTTGTTGAAAAACTGAAGATGTTATGATCACTGGAGGATGCCATCAGTGTGGGCATACTCTTAGCTTGCAATGGGTGCTGAATTTCAGCTTTTTTTTTTTTTTGGCCTCCCAACTACCTACAGGATATTTGATACAAAAGTAACTAATCTTGCTTTTTATGTGTAGAGATTTTATATTTCAGCTAAAGTTAAATGCAAATAAACAATAAAACAGTGCCCCTGCATTCTATCTTAGAAATGAATGGATGGGTAATTCCTTTCCCCCTCCTCAATTCCTAACTCTTTATACTAAACTGAACTGTTGACCTATCTATCTAATTTCCACATTTTCCACTAATACTATTTAAAATGATATCTGGTGCTGTGAATTCTCACCATTTGATGAAACGAGAACTGCATTTTTTTTTAAAAAAAGCATTTTGCTTTTTTGGCTTTAGTGCCTCATTAGGAAGATTTATGATCAGAAGCTGAGCAGAAAAACTTCCTTAAATTATGCTAAAGTACTAATGATAAAACCTCTGGGAGGTCATGAACATGAAGCTTTAATGCTCTTTCAGAACCATCTGGTGTTAGATTACATGCAAGAAAAGAAACACTCTGGCAGGAATATTAATCTCCATTAACCTAAAATGCAGGCCAATATAATTATGGTGAAGAAAAGACTCCTATTAGATTTGAGCTAAATTGTTTTATAAAACTGCAGACATTCTGTAATGGAGTTGCCAACAAAAATATCTATTTGTTGTATTTTTATTTGCCAAAATAATTTATGTTGTTTGTAAAGCTGGATTGAAATAGGATCAACTTTTGCTAAAAATGTAATCTTAGGAAATATACCTTTCCTCTAACAAATGTCCAAGATGTTTGAATAGAGTGAAATGCACATGCATTTCATTAATCTGGTTCAAAGATACAGCCAATGAGCAGACTTCCAGAGAAGAAATGACGGACTGAGGACATGAGTGTACCTAAAGAACAAGGAGCTTCTCAGCCGATTGGCTCCTTCAACCTTCTCTGGAGAAAGAGAGGACTTGAGATTACCCACTTTGTGCTCCATACAATTATGGAGACTGCAAGGGAATTTGCCATTCTTGCTCCAGCTGCAGCCAGGGCCTTCAAAAGGACACTAAATTTGCACTTCCCTCACTAACCACCTTCAAAATTGCTTATTAATTAATTACTGCATCAGACAGGAAGGCAATACAGAGAGTGGTGAGGATGGCAGAAAAAATTATTGGCAGTTCACTCCCTTCTATCCAGGAGATAGCATATAAGCATTGCTTGAGCAGGGTCTGCAAGATTCTCTGGGACACTACACATCCTCTTCACAACCTGTTTTCCTTGTTACCTTCTGGGAGGAGGCTCTGTGGTATCTGAAGCAGAACATCCAGATTCAGTCACAGTTTTGTTCCATACAGTATTAACCTTGTGAACTCTCAAGCTTCCTCTTTCCGCTATGTATTCAAGATGAACAGTGAATAATATTTATATGTTACTTATATGTAAGGGTGTAGGTCAGACATGTCAAACACAAGGCCTGGGGGCCGGATGCGGCCCGCGGAGTGGTTTCATGTGGCCCCCAAAGCCATCCTGGAAACAGTGAGGGAACGGCCCCCGCTGCCTTGGCCCTGGCCCTGGCTGCATTTCTTGCCTGTTTTTCTCCCTCCCTAATCTCAAATATTTTCCCACCACTCTGTACTTAGGAAGGAAGGAAGGAAGGAAGGAAGGAAGGAAAGAAGGAAAGAAGGAAAGAAGGAAAGAAGGAAAGAAGGAGAGGGAGGGTCTGAGGGAAGTCCTGCCTTAGTCCAGTCCTTCTGCCCTTTTACCATCCCCTTGCCCCCTCCTCCTGGCCTATCCTGGAGTCTCCCATCCCATTGCTAAGGAAGCTTTGGATACAAAGCCGGGTCTCCTCCCATGGAGACAGAATGGGCCTCCCTCTGACTTTGCCCTGGTACCCATCATGTGCAACCTGGCTAAGGAGAGCAAGCACAGCAGCAGCAGCCTTGAGGAGTAGGTAAGTGCAGCTGGGCACCCCCTTGGGGAAGTGGGGCTGGGCTTGATGCCGCGGGTGCTCGAGGGCCAGGCTGGGCATTTGACCTCTGCTGCCCAGGGCTCCAGGCAGCCCGCACCACCATCCAGCCCCCCCCACATGGCCTGAGAGGAACGATGAGGCTCCTCAAGTGGACCATGCCTTGGCACTTGCCCTGGTCCCACCTCCTTCAGCCAGAGATCCTCAGATCTGTCCCACTCCTGCCCAGGCCCCCACAGGCCCTCTTGATGCGAACGATGTAGAGTTGGCCATGCCCACCCAATAGGCCACACCCACTTCACACCCACCCAGTAGGCCGCACCCACCCTGGCCATACCCACCCGGCCCCCCGAGGGCAACCGCAATGCTGATACGGCCCTCAATGAAATTGAGTTTGACACCCCTGGTGTAGGTATATACATATGTATGTATATAGCATGTTTATATGTGTGTTATGTATGTGTACAATTTGAGAGCAGGCAACAGAATTTCATTTTTAATGTGTGCCAGTATGCCCACAGTAAAAAATGACAATAAAGATTATCTATCTAATTACTTTAAAGAAGCTATATACTTTCAAAATGATAAGACTGGAAACACTGGATGCTTGCTTTAGAGAAACTGTAAAGAAACTGTAAAGAAACTGTAAATGAAACTGCATCATCATAAGCTTTAAGAATTCAAAATAAACAACAAAAAGCAATACAAGGTTTTGGCTATAGAAAGTTTTGAAGAGACGAAGGGTTCAGAAAAAGTTTTAGTATGAATATTAAGACTTTAAAATTCATTTTTAAAAATTCATTTTCATGAGAAATTAAAATTATTTTCAATATTGGAGACACGATAAGGTAAAGGAACTTACAGTATAATAACTTTCAGAGATATAGTTGAGGAATGGCAACAGGACTTCGAATCAACAATGTCAGCTATTTTGTGTGTGTTTTTATGAATACCCTATTCCCAGAAGAAGCTGTTAAACCAGAAGATGCTATTAAAGAAAAAGATTTGGAACAAAATTGATTTGACATGATTGTGGAGAACAGTGTGAACAATAATGTATTACTAGATATTTTTAAAAGTCAGATGAGACTCTAAAATTTAAGAAGGAAATAAAACTGCAAATTCAAGAGGGTAATTGGAATAATTTCTTCCTGCTGGACTTACAAAAGAGACTTGTCAAAGTTTTAAAGGTATTTAAGACAAGAGATAAAGAGCATTTGAATGAATTAAAGGTCAACATTTTATGTAAATAAAAGGAATATAAAGTTGATTTATTTGATCAGGGTTAAAAGGGATATGTTATTCGAGGGGGGGGTCATTTCTGGGATTCTGACATCTGGACTGGAAAAGATATGTATTGAAAGAGTTGAAATATGGAATGTTAAGCTTTATATTTATTAATGAAGAGGAGGTAAAGAGTTAATGAAATTATATTTAACAGAAAAGTCAAAAGCAGAATAACAGAATTGTAAGGGATCTTGGAGGTCTTCTAATTCCAACCCCCTGCACAAGCCGGAGACCCTATTTGTCTAATCACTTCTTAAAAATGTCTAGTGTTGGAGCAACCACAACTTCTGGAGACAAGTTGTTTCACTGGTTAATTGTTCTCACTGTCAGGAAATTTCTCCTTAGTTCTGGGTTGCTTCTCTCCTTGATTAGTTTCCATCCATTAGTGTTGTATATCAGTGATTGCATGACCTCTGTAGATGCCACACGCTCAATAAATAAAATGTGGAAAAAAGGGCTCTCTTCTCAATACTGAAACAATATTGCTACTTTATTAATTAAATTGGCTAGTTTATTAATTAAACAGCAGAGGTACAAGAATATATCTCCTTGTGATACTCCAAGTAACTAGGAAAGTGTCTGATTATAGACCATTTCTTGAAAAGTCTCTTCAGAATTTGTATGTGATAGTTTTATCAAAATCAAAAAGCACCAATCAATATTGAAATTAGCTATTTTAGTCCAAAATCTATTTCTTACCATGCAGTCAAATGCAGCATGAAAGTAAATAATAATAATAATAATAATAATAATAATAATAATAATAATAATAATAATAATGTAACTCACAGTTTTGATTTACTTTGCACTGCACACTCATTTATCAAGTGGACCAATACCTAAAACTATTATTTAAGGTTGAATGCCCAGCTCTAAAACTAGCTTGTTCTTTCAAAATATTGGAAGAACCCAATTCTCTCCCAATTATGCAATAATATTCTATAAATAATTTTGCAAAAGCATTTATAATCCTGGCTGGTCTGTAATTAGATGGAAAATTGCAAACTCACTTCTGAAAAAAGGAAATACTTGGATTCTACTTTGCAGGAAATTCAGCCTATAAATAGTTATTATAGTTAAGCAACTTAACAGGTTTGGACAATTTATCATTACATTTAAATCTTCCCAGTAATGAAGAATTCTCCTGGACTTTGCAGCAAGGCAAGGGATTAATCAAAGTTTTCACCTCTTTGTATGAGAAAGCAGGCCAGGGATCAGTGGCTCCAAGATTTATATCAGATTGAAAACAATCCTAGATCATTTATGTAAAATAAAATTAGTAAAATGTTACTCCCAATTAGACAGGAGGGGACTTGTGATTAAAAATATCTCTACAAAAAACTCATTTCCATGTCTCTCTCTTTGAAATTTTTATTAATTTATCAGAATAAAAAATATAAAGAAAATAAAAATAATGGGAAACAGGAAGGGAAAAGGAAAGACTGTTGGGTTCCCCACACTCCTTCCAAAAAACTTGTTTCCATGTCTGAAATTATACATGCATTCTTCAAATATATAAAATAGTGTCCTTGAATATTCTATATTTCAAACATCAGAAAAAAAATTGTTCATTCAGATAAAAAAAATATTTTATCTTGGCTCTTCTTCCCTGAACCATGAGTAATTTATGGCATTTTCAAAAGTATGAATTAATGATTCAGTCAAATCAATCAATCCATATGTCAAGCATGTATCATAATTATTCTGGGCTCTGAGTTCACCGAATTCTAATAGGTATTGGCTTTACCCGTAGATGTAATATTGTTCATAATGTTCTATGTGGTGGTCCATTGATTTGGATAATAACTGTATATGTGATCAAATTAATTATTGGCTTAGGCTACAATTCATCCAGGAAACATTTTCCAAAACTGGTAGTTAGTAGCTAATATGCTGTTGAAATGTTCTTTCACTTCAACTTGTTCAATGCTAATCCCATAGGGTCAGAGCTCTGTCTAAATGCCATTCTTTCAGGGTTCAGTGAATTAGTGGAGCAGTGCACAACCCATATAGGAGCAGGTGAAAGGAGTTGAACTATTGATAGAACTCCTGCATACATATGCTTTGAACTTGTCTTTTTGCACTACATATGTTCATCTTCATGCAGTATTACAGTAAATGGCTTTGCCATGTTTAAATCTTCCTTGGGGTACTTGCAATGAATGATGGAAAAACCAGAGAAAAGAGGTCCAGTGTAGCTCTTTGCTTAGAATCAGATGGTCATATGGATTAAGGTATTTTGAGCGGCAGAGGTTGGGGACTGCTGGACTAGAAGACCTCCAAGGTCCTTCCAAGTCTGTTATTCTATTTTTCTGATTCTCCACTGCTTGGATTCTTCCACTGAAGAAGGAAGGCACTTATGACTTTAACTGGAATCTTTGTTGCCTAAGGCATGTTTGCAAAACAGGAAGATTGAATTAAATTTTATTATTGTGGGTTTTGAAGCTTAGATGAGACAGGCATCCTGAGAAATTAGCTCTACATGCAATCTTTGAGCCTATATACTTGGGGACATTCTGATCACAGTTAATGGAGAGTTGATGTCCTGTGTTTCAAGCCTTAATGAAGAGTGCATTCATACTAAGTTCAGTTCCATGGGCTGACATCTCTTTTAACTCACAGTGAAACTCTTTGTCCTTCAAACTCCTGTTGTATAAGATGTGACCCAAGCTCACATGGCCTTAGTGATCTGGAGGGCTGCTAACAGATATTGTTAAGAATATTCTGGTTTTTCTTCCTTTCCCATTATTAGTACATGTAAACAGGGCTTTTTTTCTCATAGAATGCCCAGAACGGAGTTCCGGCACCTTTTTTGGATGGAACCTTGTATGGTAGGCAAGGCGGGTTGTATGACGTGTGTGAGTTCTGGCACCTTTTTTTTTTTTTTTTTTTTACAAAAAAAGCACTGCATGTAAATATGTATACTAGATGGCTCCCAGCTCCACTAGCAATGAAACATCAATTCTGGTTGATTTATCTTTACAGTTAGAACCAGGACAGCCTGCTCCCTAATGCTTTTATTCTAAATATGTACACCTTACCCTTTTTATCTGGCTCTTTTCATGCATACACACAGAGATATTTTTTTTTAATTATCTTTTCTCTAAAGGAATCTTGAAAGAGAGAGAAGTGGAGGCCAGCAACAAAAGGAAGTGCATTAACAGGCGCAAGAATGAAAGAGGGCAAAGGGCAGGAAGTTGCTAAGAGACCATGTCAACTCAGAGCAGGGAATTAATGTTAAATATCAAAGTAACTACTGGGAATGGCATGTTTTCTTAGAAGGTTTGTAGATACTAAAATGAGAATCTGCAGAGCAAAATGGTGCTTTCTAATGTTTAGAATAGTTGGCTCTACAGCAAAAAAATTTTTTAACAATGACCTTATGGAAACATGCACAGAAGCATCTACTCTTGATACAATCCATTTGTGCTGGGAAGTAACATAGCTAGAGAGTAGAATGAATATGTAAATAAAGACAAACGTATAATAAAGAAAGAAATAGGCACAGGAACATAGGGAAGATTATATTGTATGGATCCATCTTAGTCCAGTTTATCTTCTTTCTTTTGTTTACTTCCAATAATGATGGAGGAGAAGCAGAATGAGGAAATATCTCTAAGTGACTTCTGGAGCCATATACTTATTCTAGCACTTAATTTGGAAGACAGAAAAGCAAAACTCCTTGCCTCAAACCACATCCTTCACAGTTAGAAACTTAATGGGAAGATTCTCAATACAAGTTTGTGAGGAGAAAAAAATCCATATTGAAGGAATCTCCAGCTGTTGTGGATCTTTCAAAATCTTCACTTTGTAGGGGTAAATAAGGTAATCCATTCACATTTGTATTAATGTGTTCCTTTTTGAAGCCATATAAGGATCACTTAAAACATTTAACTTCCGAAACCAAGCAAAATCTGTTCATACATTTTCTCTGCAAGGGTGAGTACACCATGTGTGTTCACTGCCATTTTCTGTTAAAACCTGTTCACAGGCAATGTAGCTCTCTAGTGAGTATCACAAGGCATGGTAAATATGGGGTTATAATGGGTAAGCATGTTTGATGTCACCAATTTCTCTGCTTCTGTGAAAATTTGTTCACCCTATTTTGTTTGCTTCTTTGATCTGCCCACCCACTAATAAAATATTAAAGTGGTTTAGCCCATTGGCTAACTTTGGCAGGTATCTGTTATAACAACTAGCCATATAAAGCAGGGGTGTCAAACTGCCGGCCCACAGGCCGGTTTCATCATACCGGAGCCGTGCCCACCCCATTGCCGGCAATGGCAAAAAAGCTCCGATACGTCGTGCGACGTCACGTGACGTCGCGAGTTTGACATGCCTGATATAAAGAATCATAGCTGTGACACATTTTGTGAACTTTGAGCATGCACAACTATTTGAATTTTCTTTGAATGCTTGTATAGTCCTTATGCATTAATAGTGTGAGTGTTGTGTCATGGTTGGTTGCCAATCACTTTACACTGAGCTGAGGTTCTGCAGATGCAGCTTATCATTTTCAACAATGTCACCTAAATAAATCTGAATGCCTAAACATCCTTGCAATAATTGGTCCATGGCTCTTCGCCAAACCAGATGCCTCACCAAAACAAGTATTTTATACTGATATAACCCTTTCTGTGTATTTATGGTAGAAAACATCCTGCAGTCTCCCTCAGTTTCCAGCTGAGAATAAATCTCTGGTAAGTCCCTTTGGCTGAAATATCCCCAGCACTGTTAGCAAAAAATGCCCTCCATTATAGAGAAAGGATATTGTCCATCCTGGGATAGCAAATTAATAATAATTTTAAAATTACCACAGATCCTGACAGGTTCCATTCTTGAGGAACCTCAGATGTAGATTGAGCTCCAGTCAACTTTGAAGAATTCCTTCAGTTTATTTCAGTTTAGTTTCTACTTTTTTTGCATATGGTATATGAAGTGAGTATATGTTACAAAATTGGATATGGAATTCTCCTGGATCACTGTTATACTTTTGAAGGAGTTGAGTGTGCCAGGGCATACACACATTATTCAATAATTTTTCAGTTTGCACTTGATGGTCTCTACAGTAATCTCTGTCTGTTGATGGAAATGTAATCCAGCAACAACTTCCTCTGACAAATATAATCCCAGAGTCCCTTCCATCTGTTTTTATAACATATAATATTTCTTATTACTTGTGAAAGTTTATCTTTTATGTTACAGATTTCCAGATTAGCTAACATCAATACCTGGAAAAGATAATCAAAAAACAGATCTGCGAACAACTAGAAGCAAACAAAGTTATAACTAATAGCCAGCACAAGTTTGCTAAAAACAGATGATGCCAAACTGATCTTATTTCATTCTTTGATAAAGCGACTAAATTAGTAGACCAGCAAAACACTGTGGACATAGTATACTTCAATTTCAGTAAGGCATTTGACAAAGTAGACCACAAGCTGCTGCTTAGTAAACTAGAAAAAGGTGGGATAGACAACATCATCACCAGATGGATCTGTAGCTGCTTGACAAACCATACTCAGCGAGTAGTCCTCAATGGTACTACATCCACATGGAGTGAAGTAAGCAGTGGGGTACCACAAGGCTACGTCTTAGGCCCAGTATTCTTTAATATCTTCATAAATGACTTAGATGAGGGAATAGAAGGGGAATGCATCAAATTTGCAGATGACACTAAACTGGCAGGAATTGCCAATACCCCAGAAGACAAGCTCAGATCCAAAAAGAGTTTGACAAACTCAAACAATGGGCCCTATCTAACAAAATTAATTTTAACATGGAGAAAAGCAAAGTTTTACATTTAGACAGGAAAAATCAAAGGTACAAGACCTGGTTCAAAAACAGCAACCGTGAGAGGGACCTTGGAGTCCTAGTGGACAATCACTTGACTATGAGCCAGCAGTGTGCAGCAGCAGCCAAAAAAGCTAATAAAATCCTGGGTTGTATAAACAGAGGCACAGAATCAAAATCACATGAAGTATTAGTATTGCTTTATAAAACCCTAGTAAGCCACACCTGGTCACCATACTACAAAAAAGATGTTGAGACACTGGAAAAAGTTCAGAGAAGAGCAACTAAAATGATCAAAGGCCTGGAGTCTAAAACATATGAAGAACGGCTGCAGGACTTGGGCTTGGCTAGTCTAAAGAAAAGAAGAAATAGGGGCAACATGATAGCAGTATTCCAGTATTTGAGGGGCTGCCACAAAGAAGAGGGGGGTCATGTTATTCACCAAAGCACCAGAGGGCAGAACAAGAAACAATGGTTGGAAACCATTCAAAGAGAGAAGCAACCTGTAATTAAGGAGAAACTTCCTGATAGTGAGGACAATTAACCAGTGGAATAGCTTGCCCCCCCCCCGAAATCGTGGGCACTCTATCACTGGAGATTTTTAAAAAGAGACTAGACAGTCACTTGTCTGAGATGGTATAGGTTCTCCTGCTTGAGCAGGGGGCTGGACTAGAAGGTCTCCAAGGTCTATTCTGTTCTGTTCTGTTCTGTTCTGTTCCATTTTGTTCCATTCTATTCCTGTTTCACTTTCCTTCTCCAATTGATCTACCTAATGCAAAAAAAAAAAAATCCTTTTTGTTCATTGTTTATCTTTAGCAGATGGTTTGCTTTTCCTTGATCTGCAGGCTCTTTAAATGCAGCCTACTTTCTAGCATTTTCTAAAGTTTCTGCTTTAAATCTTCACTAAACTGATATCTGTGAACCTCTGCCACAATGATAGCACAGTTCATTTTCACCTATTGCTCTCCCTATTGTAAGCTTATTCACATTTGTTTTTATTGCTAATGCAGCTCTATTGGTTCTCCAGCAACAGTTTCCATGAAGATAGCAATGTCAAATACTTTCTTAAATCTACCTCTGTTAAGAGTCTTTTTTTAGCACTTTCTCTGAAAATTCCACAATTCTCTCAATGAATTGTTTAGCCCTTATTTGCATGTGAAATGTTCAGATATTTTTTTAAGTTTGGATAGATATGTCACAATGGATTCTTCTCCTTCTCCATACTGTAACCTGAAATGCTCCACAACCAGGAATTATTTTGGAACCAAATGTCCTGCATTAGTTTCACCACTTCTGCAAAGCTGAATTTTGAGGGGATTTGCAAAGCAGTCATAACATTCAATAAAGAGGCACCTTTTATTTCAGCAAAATCTTGTTTCATTTAAAAAAGTGGCTCAACTCTGTTTATAATGCCTACTGATCTGTAATACTATTAATCACAGTATTCTTCCCAATAAAGCCAGCTGTCCTGCGGTGCCCTTTTTCTCCTTGTCTTTACTCACTACAAATATTATTGCCCTTTCTTCTTCCTCTCTGGAGATAAAGCAAAGTTTGAGATGTGCTGCTTTTCCCCCCAATGACTTTCATCACTACTGTTCTGCCTTTTTGTCTCATCAAACATAAACAAAAGACACTTAAGTGAGGAGTAAGCTTTCCTGATGCGTGTCTACTGATATTTCTGCAAAAACTGAACTCTGGCGAGTCTGGAAGAATTACAACCTATAGAAGCAGCTGATGTTATTCAAACAACAACACTGTACAAGATCACAGGCATATTTAATTCATCCATATTAATAACCCAATATATTATACTTACCAGCTTTAGGCCTATCTTTGACAGATATCTTATTCTCTGCTAAGAATAAAGACATATTAATGCTCAATTTTGACATACATTGGCCAATAGGTCAGAGGTATAACCAAACTCTAAGCAGGTTTATGCTAATCTACACAAGCTACAATCTCTAATATAAAAATTACCTTGTAAACCAACATAATTGCCTGTATCCCAACAACTAGAAGGTGCACACAGTATACTGACACGTGTTTGTGTGGGGGGGGGTGTATATATTTTATATTATACTGCTTGAAAGGGAATGACTTAATGACTTATCAAGGACCAGTTTGGTGAAGTGATAAAGACTAAGGCTAGAAACCAGGAGATGGTGAATTCTAGTTCTGCCTTAGGCATAAAGCAGCTGGGTGAGTTTGAGCCAGTCACTTTCTCTCAGCCCTGGGAAAGAGGCAATGACAGTCACTTGTCTGAGATGGTATAGGTTCTCCTGCTTGAGTGGGGGGCTGGACTAGAAGACCTCTAAGGTCCCTTCCAGCTCTATTCTATTCTATTCTATTCTATTCTATTCTATTCTATTCTATTTCTGAAAATCCTTGCCAAGAAAACCAGGGTGACTTGTCTGGGCATTCTCTGAGAAGTGGATGTGATTGAATAGAAGAATATATATATATATATATATATATTATAGAATATAATATATATATTATCTCATCAAACATAAACAAAAGACACTTAAGTGAGGAGTAAGCTTTTCTGATGCAAATATATATATAAATATAATTTTGTCTCTCTTCCACTTTACCCACTGACTGGCAGTAACTTAGAACAAGCATTCTAGAAAACTGATACATCTAGGAAGGGACCACAGATCCCACTTTCAGGAAATAACCTGTAAAGGGTCTGAGAACTGGCCTTTCCATTAGAGAGCAGAATAATACTGAACTTGGAAGGGGGAAAACTCAAGGGGGAAAAAATTCAATGGGAGAGTAAGAAACACAGCTTTATTAGTTTGCCATCTAAAGGAAAGAGGACAAAACCTTGCATCTACTCAATCCCATCAATTTAGGCAAATTACTGGCTACAGATTTTGGGACTCATAAATATAGAACATCAGACTGAGGAGTACTGTCTTGGCAATTCTTGTTGTACATCCCAATTCTCCACAGGGATGGTGGCCATATTTGAACTTCTGCACGTCTGATTAAGTTCTTCTGCTGTCTTAACATTACCATTCAGTTCTCTGCTGGGAATTCTTTTTTAGCTCCAGTGACTCTGGCAATTAATAATTTAGTAGTGACAGAAATATGTAACATAAATTACTGGTACTTCCTATGAACCCAAGAAAGTTTACAGGCTTTAGTGGACCCGATTTTTACTTCTCAGCTTTCTCTAACATTTAGCAATGTAGGTAACTTCTCTCTCTTTTTTTCTCTCTCTTTTTCTCTCTTTTTTTTTCTCTCTTTTTCTTTCTATTTCTTTCTTTCTTTCTCTCCTCAGATTATCTTCTTTTTCATTGGCAAGCAACATCTTTTATTGAGCAAGTAACTGTTCTAATGAAATCAAGTAACATGGAAGACTTGCCCAGTGATGAACCAAAAAACTCTTCAAGGTTACAATATAAATAGCTCTGGTAGATGGGAAATGTTTGCACATCTTAGCCATAAATTAAGTCAGCTGGCAGGGTTGCAGGTAGATTGATTCTGTCAAGGAGGGGAAGAATATGCACTCAACTCTTGCTTTGATCCCAGTGCCTCCGCATTGCTTTTTCTTGATAAAATGCTCTGTCAGGAGGAACCCCAGACCATCAATAAAGCGAACAGAATGACAAGCAAGAGAAATGAAGCCTACCAAAGAAAGGAATTTTAGATTGCAGTGGATAATTATTCTGGGGGAGAGCATACAACAGGCTGTATCTGTAAACTGGGCTTTTTGTAGGAGACACAGACAAACCTCACACTGTGGAGCATCTGTAGACAGCGCTTTGAAGATT
>NW_015387984.1:98301-121158 GCF_001527695.2 Protobothrops mucrosquamatus | reverse complement strand
ACAATGCTGACTAAACCATAGTCCTAAGCTTCATTGGCCTGGATAAGTCTTAAAGAATAATCTCAACTGGGTTAATTGGCAGGAACACAATCATTCGCATTCAGAGCACCTGCAACTGCTTAGTAAAAGTGCTTACAGTTCTCCTACTAGGATTGGCTCTTGGGATATGAAATACATGTTGGCTTACTATTGGCTTATGTATATAAAGGGCAGCGGAAAATGACTTCAAACAAGATTTTGTTGCTGTCTTATTCAGTATCTCCATGATAGAAGTAAAACAAAATTATGGTGCTACAAAAGACAGCTGGGCTGAAATATAGTTGCACACCTGTCAAAATGAGCTGTCTTTTAAAAAGACAAAGCATTTCTCACAATCTTTGACATATACCAAGCATGTTTTGCACTTCAATGCTGGTAGAACTACATATAGTATTCTTGCAGGTGTCCAGTGTCCATTGGGATGGTCCCTTCCTGCTTTAACGCCAATATTTATACAATATTGGCATTAAAGCAGAACAGAGAGAGTGTCAGATCAAACCCATATAGTGGGAATCATCACAGGGATATAAGCATCATCACAGATCATATAAAGCAGTGGTTCTCAACCTGTGGGTCGGGACCCCATTTGGGGTCGATCGACCATTTCATGGGGGTCGCCAAGCAAGGCTGTCCGCCATTTTTTTTGTCCATTTTTTCACCCTTTTCCGGCGGGTGCCTTACCTCCCTTGGGCTGGGCCAGCTGGTGGTCGGCCTGCTCCATCTCTGCCGCTTGCCAGCTACGCCTCGGCCGGCGCAGGGGGCGGAACCACGCATGTGCGGTGCTCCCGGGCAGGGAAAGTCCTCGACTTATGACCGGTTGGGTAGTCCTCGACTTATGACTGGTTTAGTCCTCGACTTATGACCAGTTTAGTCCTCGACTTACGACCGGTTTAGTCCTCGACTTACGACCGGTTGGGGTCGCAGCATTAAAAAGGTTGAGAACCACTGATATAAAGTACTGACAAATGAGAGCAGTGTTCCAGTGTTTGAAGAGCTGCTACAAAGAAGAGGAGGTCAGCCTATTCTCCAAAACACCTAAAGACAGAACAAGAAGCGATGGATGGAAACTAATCAAGCAGAGAACCAACATAGAACTAAGGAGAAATTTACTGACAGAACAATTAACCAGTGGAACAACTTGCCTCCAGAAGTTGTGGGTTCTCCATCACTTGAGGTTTTTAAGAAGAGATTGGACAACCATTTGTCTGAAACAGCATAGAGTCTCCTGCTTGAGCAGGGGTTGGACTAGAAGACCTCCAAGGTCCCTCCCAACTCTATTATTTTGTTATTCTTCTATTGTTGCTTCCAGCAGCTAACATTTAAAAGTTGTTTCCATACATTCTTTTGGTTTTCCTAAAAAACCCGACTAGGATGGAATAATTTTTCATGAAACCTTTTCTGGACTCAGTGGAATGTTAATGTTTTAAGACTTTGTTGAAGGTACTCTCACAAAACAACTACTCATCAGCTGGTGAGAGTGGCCAGTCACAAAACACCTATGTACTCTAAAGTAGTGATGAGTGGGCTCTATTTTTATTCCCCTTCCCCAAATACATCGTGCCACAAGTGTGTGTGTGTGTGTGTGTGTGTATGTTTATGACATGTAGAAACAGTTCCAAAATAAGTGCTGTTCTGCAGCTTCCAGTGATCTTATGTTCAAAGAGTAATTTTAAGCTCCATGTAGGGTCTAATGGCATTCTTATAAACAAAATGGATACTAAAGGAAGGTGCATTACTTTGAAGAGTGTTAGGTTTGGATTTATTTTTAACTTTTAAAATAGCTGAAATATAAAATCAAGGGTGGCCAGGAGGTCAATGGGTGAGGAGATAGTGTCCAAAAGTTCTACATTGCCTATGCATGGTTTAATGTTTCCTCTCCCCAATATGTTATTGATTTTTTTTCTTTGTTGTTCCTGTTAATAAATATTGATTCTAGACGTTCTATGTCTAATGTTGGCTGCAATGCTTTGTTTTTAATAAATCCAATGTCTACTTTTCCAAAGAGATTTGGCCAAGCCAAAACATCCATTTCAGAATTGCTGATTCTCTGTTTAAATGATTTTGATTTAAAGTGTCCTAAAATGAATATAAAATTTGCTCAATGCTAGTTCTTCCATGGAAGATTAAAATAATTCATTTGAAGGTAGATATTGCAAGGGCAGGTGTTCTCCAACTGCATATAAGCATATGTTTTATTTATTTGTTTATTTGTTTGTTTATTTATTTTATGCCACCCATCTCACTATTTACCATGTATTATTTACCAAACAATTAGCTTAAGAAATTATCAGAAAATATTCTGTCTTTGGGATGTTCTGTTACTGCTTTACTTACCTTCAGTCTAGGCGTGGGCATGTGTGTGTAGTTCAGTTTGAGCTGTTTCTTTTGGCCAATTACCTTTCTACAAATATTTCAAAGGAGGGAACTGAAAAAATTAGGAAAGAACGGCAAGCCAGGTATGTTCTGTGCCTTCAGGATTGTGGAAATGGACTGCGTTCCCTCATCATGGAATGAACCGTCCATCTACTTAGTGTGTATAAACATGGACATAGACCTGTTTACTTTTCAACTAGTCCCTTTTTTATCACAGTTTACCTAAAGATAGGCCCTGCAAAAAAGTTTTATTTATTTTATTTTTTTGCAATATTGATTATCTCTTTACTTGCATGCCTTTTAAAACCAGCTCTATCTTCTTTTTAAAAATATATATAGAATGACAGTGACTTTATTGTCTGGCTATCATGGCAAATACTGTAATCTTTCTGTCTGGTATCTTAAAAACATATCCAAAGAATAGTTTACAATAAGGACTGAAGTGATTGATTAGCTGGTATCTTTTTAGGACCTGATAAGTTTAATCTGAGTATCACCATTTTTCTAAGTCTTCTACCTGCCTCTCATCCATCCCACCCAAGAGATAATTTTCAAATAGTAATTTCAGAGGTAGAAGCAAAGGAAACTGCTGTATTCCATGCAGGTCATCATTTGTTGATTGATAGTTGAAGTTATTATTATTATTATTATTATTATTATTATTATTATTATTATTATTATTATTATTATTATTATTATTATTATTATTATTTATCAAATTTGTACCCCGCCCTTCTCCTAGCGGACTCAGGGCGGCTTACAGCCAGTTAAAACAGATAACTAATACAATAATACTAAATTTAAAATGTAATTAAAATGAAATATTAATTATTGGCCCTTTCTTTTTAAAATTATTTTAAAACCAAATTAAAATACCCCTTAGGCCAGTCCTGCTAGCTTAAATAGCCATGTCTTGAGGGCGCGGCGGAAGGAGGGGAGATCCGGAATCACCCGGATCTCTGGGGGTAGTTCGTTCCATAGGGTGGGGGCTCCAACAGAGAAGGCCCTCCCCCTGGGGGTCGCCAGCCGACACTGTCTGGCTGACGGCACCCTGAGGAGACCCTCTCTGTGGGAGCGTATCGGCCGATGAGAGGTAATCTGTGGCAGAAGGCGGTCTCGGAGATAACCAGGTCCGATGCCATGGCACGCTTTAAAGATGATAATCAACACCTTGAAGCGCACCCGGAAAGCCACAGGCAGCCAGTGCAGCTCGCGCAGCACCGGCGTTACATGGGAGCGACGAGTCACTCCCATCACCGCCCGCGCGGCTGCATTCTGGACTAACTGGAGCCTCCGAGTGCTCCTCAAGGGGAGCCCCATGTAGAGAGCATTGCAGTAGTCCAGGCGGGAGGTGACAAGAGCGTGGGTAACTGTGCGCAAGGCGTCCCGGTCCAGAAAAGGCTGCAACTGGTGAACCAGGCGTACCCGGTAAAACGCCCCCCTGGCCACGGCCGTCAACTGGTCTTCTAGTGTCAGCCGTGGATCTTCTAGTGTCAGCCGTGGATCTTCTAGTGTCAGCCGTGGATCTTCAAGTTAATCTACTCCCCCCCTTCCTGTAATAAAATACCTCAGTTTCTAGTTCCTTTCAGATCCTTAGAATCTGTCTCTTGAATATAGCCCTTGACTTACAACCACAACTGAGCTCAACATTTTTATTTCTAAGCACAGCATTGTTAAATGAGTTTTGCCCCATTTTATGACCTTTTTTGCTACAGTTGTTAAGTGAATCCTTGCAGTTGTTAAGTTTTTCCCAAAATGGGGGGGGGGGGGAAATGGCAGTTGTCCAACATATCTGGATCAAGTGATGGCTTGTTGAGGTGTTTCCTTCAAGGCCCATGGCCTGCCTCTTCCTCTCCCTCTCCCTCTCCCACTTTTTTCCCCTTTCTCTCCCTTTCTCTCCCTTTCCCTCTCTCCCTCTCTCCTTCATTCTCTCTCAATATATTATCACCCCAACTCAACCTCTTGTTATCTTCCTAAGGGCTTTTACCAGCCAGAAAGAGAAGGAATCCAAGCCACCAATGACAAAATGAAGAAACCAATCTATTTCCTCTTGATTGTTTCCTGGAACTACTTTGTACAGTTGTAAGTCTTTCATTGCTAAATTCTACTTTTGCTTTAAAAAAAAAACACACCACCAGCTCAGGGACAAGAGTTCTCCTGGAACCTGGTTTCTGGTGAATTTTTGTCCTCTTAACCCAATCCAAAGTCAACACAGGGAACCAAAGCAAGAGAGACACATGTTTTGTGTTCTACAATTCCCTTAGCACAAGGGACTGCTCCAACTTATCCGGCCTTGGTTTCCTATTACGTGAGAATGCTGAAGGCCTACAAAACAGAAAGAATAAACATAGGCAAGCACCTTCTACTATAGTAGCTGATATGCCATCTCACACAACTTACTGCTAAAAGGATGCTCCTTATTCCACACTAGCTGTATTGGCATTGGCTTCCAAAACTGCTTCTCTTTGTACAGGGTACTTCTTCACCCTACTTAGGTAATTATACTGAGTAATTCTTTGTTATGTTTTGCTTTTGTAGGAAGCCAGCACCCCCCCCCCAAGAGAAAGAAATATTTTGGGGAATGGAGAAGATCTTAAAAGGCAGAAACCACCACCATCCCAAATCTCTCTGCCCCAGCCAGAAACTCAGCATACCAGTTCGGTAGAAATGCAGATTTGATAATCCTTTCAGAAAGACTGGAGCCAGGAAGCTTGGAGCTGATGGGAGTTGAAAGACAAAGATCCCTAGAACCAACAACCCCTCACCCAAAAAATCCAACATAGGACATAACCATCAGCCACAGAGAAGCAGGACATGACCCTTAGGACATAATAGGATTAACCCACCACCATCAGAATACCAAAAGGACATGCTCAAAAGCTCAGGTCAAAGTTCATGCCACAGGAACAACTCCAAACACAAAAGCCCAAGAAGATATAAAAACCCACCACTCCCAGCAACATGTGTTCAGCTGCTCCAGAGCCACATGTCTTGTGGTTCTGCTCTTCAATAAACTACAACCTTCTTTCTAAAGCAGTCTCCATTTTGTTTATTCCCGGCTTGGACTGAACCCTGATGAAGATTTTTCTTTCAACACTTTGAATGTGGATACTATTTCTTTTGGGAAATTGAGTTTTTGAGGTGTTGTTTCTGCTTCTCAACAAATAGTTCACAGTTTTCAGGAGGACCTTGAAATGAGCTGGAAACCCAGAAATGTCAAGAGCATATTTATATTTAGTGTGAAGTTTTCCGTGTTTACTATGCTGAAAGCCCTTGAGAACTGGGCAATGGAATTTCTTATCTTGCAAAGCAGCAGCACCCTTGCCAAATTCTTCAAGCAAACAGCACATTGAACTTGAACGCAGGGACAGTTTCCTAAATTACTTCACACATTAATTCACCTCATGTCAGCGTCAGGAGGAGAGAGGTTCAACCTCCTGCGCAGCTATCTGAGAGGAGGATGAAAGTAAATGTTTCCATTTAGTTAGTTTTGAACTCTTTGAAGGAAGAGTGAGATATGAGGAGTTACTTTTACTACACCTTCTGAAAATGAAGTTCTGTATTTTCAAACTGCTGTTAGGAACGCATCTGGAAATGTGACGTAAAAATTATGCACATTGATACTCCTTAGCCTTATAGCTCCTGCCAACATGCTCCCTTATGATTCTTTGCATGACTGACATTTTTTTCTACCAGTGACAGAAGAAAGTGGCTTCCTGACAGGTCCCCCAGGCAATTGTTCAAATAATGTTTGAACCAGAACATGCTGAATCAAATAATTTGTCCTTAAGTTTATTGAACTACAAGCAGCTCTGAACATGCCAAAATCTTCCTACAGCAATATGTCCAGAAAACGATCAGCACTGAGTTCAAAAAACTTTGAATAAAATTAAGTGTATTTAGGAAGTTCAACTGAAGTTGAAACTCAAGTACTCTGGCCACCTAATGAGAAGGAAGGACTCACTGGAGAAGAGCCTGATGCTGGGAAAGATTGAGGGCAATAGAAGACGGGGACGACAGAGAATGAGGTGGCTGGATGGAGTCACTGAAGCAGTAGGTGTGAGCTTAAATGGACTCCTGGAAGAATGTTGTCCATGGGGTCGTGATGGGTCGGACACGACTTTGCAGCTAACAACAACAAGGAAGTTCAATAAAATATCTCTTAGACTGGCAGTAGTTGTTTGGCTTTTTTTCCCCCATATGTATCTCTTCCAACACATTGGAACATCTAGATGTTTCTTCTTTCTTCAAAACATTCTCATTGTATCTTAGCTAAGACTAATATTGTCTGGCAAGTTTGATCCAAAAGGAGGAAAAGGCTTTAGATTTGGGGTGGGCAGTTTTTGTGACACCAAGACACAACAAGCTCCCTCACTCTGGATCCAAAGCTCCATTCCTACTTTAGGTCCAAATAGGTAATTTAACAACTCTAATTGAAACTGGCAATTCCATTGTTAAATGAAGTATGAAGTGAAACATCATGCCATGTCCATGTTAACCTATGACATTAGATCAGTCCTGGTTCCAGTCATTAAATGAGACATGTGACTCGCGAGTGACTGTGACATGAAATGAGACGTGTCTCACAAGTGACATTAAATGAGATGTTTACTCGTGAGTGACATTAAATGCGACATGTCTCGTGAGTGACTGACATTAAATGAGACGTGTGACTGACATTAAATGAGACGTGTCTCGTGAGTGACTGTGACATTAAATGAGACGTGTCTCGCGAGTGACTGACATTAAATGAAACGTGTGACTCGCGAGTGATTGACATTAAATGAGACGTGTGACTTGCGAGTGACTGACATTAAATGAGATGTGTGGACGGGGGAGCATTTCGATAATACCCGAAAAATGAAATGGATGCCTGACTTGTGTGCAGCAAACCAAGCTGCCCATGTAGGTATAACCTACATTTATCCAATACAGTTTTGCTCCCAGTATATAGCTAGGCATTTGCTGACATTTGCTGAGAAGGGATGAAGCAAATTAGGTTAAATGAGAGTGGAAATGCTGCTTAGAAAAAGAAAAAAAGAGAAGGTTAGCTTGAAGATGAATAATTTCTTCGTTCCCTCATGAATTTTGTAGTAAAGTAACCCCTAAAGGGAGCTTCCCTCTCTTTTCCTTTCCCACCCAGTTATCTTTTCCCGTCAGTTGATATCTTTCTGCAGAATTTTCTGAAGGGCATGGTCAAAAATGTCAAGATACTGGCCACATAATAATGGTCAGGGCTTTGATCACACTGCTGTGGCTGCCATCTTGACTTTTTTTGACCTTTTCTCTTTGGCTGTCTCTCCTCCTCCACTCCTTTTCCTTTTGCTAAGAATGGGAGGAAGAAGAAACTGTGTGCACGTGCTTCGGTGTTTTGTTGTGTGCAGGAGACCAGTTGGTGTATGCAGATGGAAGAGCAATTTATTTAAATCCAGTACCTTATTTTACATGCAGTTAATATTAATCAGTGAATACTCTCTTGTTTTGCCCTGGCTTTCCTCATTTTTTGGCTTCTTGCAGATATATTTGCGTGCACACACAAGTGTGACACATGCAAACACTGATGAAGAGAAGGAAAACTCCAGGACTAGTTTCAGCTGCAGTTGGCAAACTTAAATGGATAAGCAGGAGGGCTGTTATGACTTCAATGGCCTCTTCCTTTTAGGTAAATACAGTTGATTTATCACTGCGAGAGGCACAAACATCCTCAGACCTTCCAAGGATGCCCGTCTGTCAGAGAGATGCCCTCCGATTCTTTCTCTCAAACACGGTGTGTGCTTCAGTTTCTGAAGTGAAAAACAACAGATGGTCCTCTCTGGCATAGAGAGAGAGAAGTGCTATTTGAATGTATTGCTTTCCATTGATAGATAAGCATAATCTCCTGAGGCTGCCAACAACAGTAGATTCTGTAGATATTTCTGTCCACTAGCTAGTTCGCTGGAAGAACGGTTTCTCCCCACCCTATCCTTGGCTAGCTTCCCAATTGTATTTCACACTCATCTCCAGAATGTGATAACAGAGCTGTAGTAGCAGCTCCAAATGACTTGACGCGTTTCTGGACCGCCCAGGCTCTGTGGCTGGAAAAGTTCCTGTCCCCGAGCTTATTAATAGACCCCCAACTGCACAGCCCCTGCCCAGTATAGAGTCACCTCCTCCCCTGCCATTCATGACTCTGGAGGATTTCCATCAATTCCCAACATCTTTTTCATCCCATTCCCAATCCCATTGCAGCTGGTGTCTATTTTTGCCTTTCAGCCATTGCTAGCATCCTATTCATACCGATGGATTTCAGTGTCACCTTCGTGGGTATTTATCTTGATGGATATTGCAAATATGTAAAACAATGGTGGAAGGTTTCAATCTCTCTTTCTCTCCCTTTCCTGCCCCTTATATATAGTTGGTCGGATTGGGAGATGGTAATTGACAGAAACCTTCTTTTTCTAGACCAGGGGTAGGCAACCTTGGCTCTTTTATGACTCGTGGACTTCAACTCCCAGAATTCCTGAGCCAGCATGGCTGGCTCAGGAATTCTGGGAGTTGAAGTCCACGAGTCATAAAAGAGCCAAGGTTGCCTACTCCTGTTCTAGACACTATGCTTTTTACCTACTTAGAGGATTCTTTTCTGTCAAAGTATTCTGGTTTCACAATAATATTCTTGATAGTAAACTATGTTGTACCCTATTAGAATGAGTATTGAACCTCTTGTTTTCACCCTCAGGGTAAAATGGAATTTAAAATTTACAAGGAGCAAAGAATGGAAAATAATCCAGGAGAGAAGCAACCTGGAACTAAGGAGAAATTTCCTGACAGTGAGAACAATTAACCAGTGGAAAGACTTGTCTCCAGAAGTTATGGGTGCGCCAACACTGGAGGTTTAAGAAGAGATTGGACAACCATTTGTCTGAAATGGTATAGAGCAGTGGTGGCGAACCTATGGCACGAGTGCCAGAGGCAGCACTCGGAGCCCTCTCTGTGGGCACACGTGCCGTCGGCCCAGCCCCGCCTCCCCCCATTGCCCCCTCCATACCAGCAGCCCCCCCAGAGGAGAGTCACCCCCAGTCATGGCCCGCCTGGAACAATACAGCCAAGGACATGGCAGCTGGGCAGGGGGGACAAGACTCCGCCTTGCACCCTGTCGCAAACAGATGCTGCAGGGCATGGGTAGAGGTGTGGCTACCATGGCAGGCCGTGGAGGTGGTGAGTGGCCCTGCAGGTGGGTGGGGGTGGGGCAGGGGTGGAGCGGGGTCAGGGCGGTGCAGGGGTGGGGCAGTTTTGGGGCACTCGGTCTCTAAAAGGTTCGCCATCACTGGTATAGAGTTTCCTGCTTGAACAGGGGGTTGGACTAGAAGACCCCCAAGGTCTCTTCCAGCTCTGTTATTCTGTTAGAATGGAATTTCAAACAGAATGGGAAACCCTTTCAACGAATTCCAGAAACCTTGCCTTATGGATAATGAGAAAGAAATCTAACAAAAGAACTAGGGGTGCTCAAAAAGACCACGTTGGTGGCACAATGCTATGATCAAAGATCCTCCTGTTTTTAATGTGCATTGCTTCAACTGAAGTATCACAGCTTTGTTGGAACTTTTGTGGTCCCCAAGCTGACGTTTTAGACGGTACCTTGAGGACAGTTCTGCAGAGAATCATCTTCCTTCTTTGACCAATCAACAATAGCATTTGCATTGAAGTGTTCTGCTCTGTTCATGGAAACTGTGCTGCGCCACGCTTAACATGGATGGGTTTGGGGTTTTGTTTTGTTTTTTATTTGAATCGGCTTTCTTAAGGGACAGAAACGTAGAGATGCAGTTGGATTGTCAGCAGAGGATTTGGTCATTTTCATAATTCAGTAGAAACCAGCCAGCACAGGACATACAATATTTAGTTTATTAGAAAATGTTCAGCGAAACAAGTCATCTGTCTCACAACTCATCTAAGCCTGAGATAGCATCTGGGAACCAATTTGTGTTTGCTGAATCCTCACTACGTTCCCTATAGTCTCACTTGCCTAACAAAGCCCCTTCCTGATATGTTGATCTATGATTCAAGACTTGAGGCCCAGAGACTACGTTTGGTTGCAGATGAAAAGAGGCTCACACATCTGAAGAACAGCAGGCAGGGGGAAACTCATAATCAGACACAAAACCCTCCTCTGATAAGACTGCAATCTCCATAATAACATTTGAGTATGTTATTCGTATGAAAATTGTGGCCTTTATCTTCCTACTTCCCTGCATGTTAACAAGTGTACCTGCTGAGCTCTAACGTGGTACCTTGAAATATTTTTAGAGGATTCTGTTTCGGACTGCATTGTAGCGGCCGTCCGGCGTAGATACCCTGGATCTGGCCAGCAGAGCCCCCGAAGAAGTAAACCTTGGCATCTACTGAGAAGACTGTTGGATGAATTCGGTTCTTCACTGGGGCTTGTAGTCCACCCCAATCCCCAAAGACTCCGGGTGGCATATAATTAAGACAAGCAAAACCCAAAAGAACTGATGTCATAATAAAAGCATGATCAAAAAGCCAAAGGCTTACTGGAATAGCACTGCTTTCAGTTATTTCCAAAAAAATAGCAAAGTGGGGTCTTCTTTCTCAGTTCTTGGGGGGGGGGGTGTTATTCCATAGAATAGGGACTAACACAAAGAAATTCTGCAATTTCAATCCCCTGAAATGGGGAGACTTTCAGCAGGCCCTCTACAAATGACCAGCCTGGAGAAGCAGATTCACTTTTCCTGAAGCATTTCCTGACACAAACTGGTGCAGCATCATTTAGGGCTTAAGGATAACAAGCAGCACTTTGAATTGATCTTGGAAGAATACTGGCAGTAACTGCAACATAAATGTAATTCTTCCCTGGTGGTTTGTCCAGCCAGGAGTCTGGATGCCATGTTTTTATACAAAGCTAGGAGGATGGCCCAGATTATTTCCTTCAGCAGTAACTCCAGAATTGGATCCTTTGTGTCAGAAATGAGCCTTAGTTCCCTTTTTTATGGTCCTCAAGGCCACCTACATTACTGAAAAGGGATATTGTGGTTACACAATATTTCGAAGCAGGAAGTAAATGAACATTTACTGTAAGCCTTTAAATAAATTTAGCATGGAAAGAAAAAAGAAAAGAAAAGGAGAGAGAGAGAGAGAGAGAGAGAGAGAGGGAGGGAGGGAGGGAGGGAGGGAGAGGGAGAGGGAGAGGGAGAGGGAGAGGGAGAGGGAGAGGAAGAGAGGGAGGGAGGGAGAGAGGGAGAGAGAATGAACTACACTACCCCCACCATCCAAAAATAACGGGAGAAAATTCTACCATCTACCCTATTGGTTTTATCCTACCTACTAAAGTATGTCTAAAAGCTTCAGTATATTCTATCTATCATATAACATCTATCTACTGTATCATCTGTCTGTTTGTCTGTCTGTCTGTCTATCTATCTATCTATCTATCTATCTATCTATCTATCTATCTATCTATCTATCTATCTATCTATCTATCTATCTATCTATCTATCATCATCTATCTATCCATCTTAAATTGTCTCAACAGAATTAATGACATCAGTCTGACGTGAGAATATTCGCCCCCTGACTCAACTCTGAGACTAAAGCTGTTCTTGAAGGCTACAGCACTGACTTCGTCAAAGGGGTGGAGAATGTCTTCCATTCCAGAAGGTGCCACCAAGCTCAGTTGCCAGCCCTGCCCAGTGCATGTGATGAAGTCAACAGCCCATCTGGCCTGAGCAATCCTTTGAGCAACCTTACTCTACAAGATGCTCAGTTTGCTCTTTGACCAAACATCAGGCTGGCTGGGAATTTTGGGTAAAATTTATTGTTTTTTTTAAAAAAGCAGAGGTGCCAACTAGGGAAAGGTGGCATGCATTTGATGCCAAGGAACAAATATAACAAAAGAAATCAATAATTAAAGTGAATTATGCTACAGCTGTTATTTGGAGGCTATGTGAATTATGCATTTGGATTACTAAATTACACGTATTAGCTCTTTATATTTCAACTGGACATTTGATTTGGCATGTCCCATGCTGTTACATCGCTCTCTCCCTACTTTTGCATCATTCTTTAGGTTATGTATGGGCATCAATTAGCAAATGTTGATATTTTATTACTTAGAAAACTATTTCTCAAAATTACCCTGGCAAACTGAACCTAATTTCATATGCCCTAGATTCAGAAAATGGTAAAGAAAGATGAAGAAACTCATAAAGAAAAATGAAGTAACTGTCTGGACTCTAATATTATTGTTACGAATGTGGATATGTAAAACAGGTGAATCTGGACATCTGGAAGATTTTGGCATTCCTCATTCATTTAAACTCATCTTCAACATGGTGCTTTCCAGATCGGTTGGACTGTGGAAAACTAGAAGAAAACTACTTCCAACTGTTATTCTTTGTAATCAAAATTATATGTTGTAAAATGAACACATTTCTGCATGATAGTCTCCAAAACATCTATCACGCCAGTAGGGATGTTAATACAAGTAGTCCTCAACTTACAACCACAAGTGGCCCCCAAATTTCTGTTGCTGTTGTTAAATGAATTTTGCCTTATTTTTGTAACCTTTTTTGCCCCTGTTGTTAAGTGAATCCCTGCAGTTGTTAAGCGAATCTGGCTTCCCCATTGACTTTGCTTGTCAGAAGGTTGCAAAAGGGGATTGCATGACCCTGGGACACAGCAATTGTTGTAAACATCAGTCAGTTGCTAAGTGGCTGAATTTTGATCATGGGGATGCTGCAACGGTCATAAATGTGAAAAACATCATAAGTCACTTTTTGCAGTGCTGCTGTAATGGTCATTAAGCAAACTGTTGTAAGTTGAGGACTAACAGATCTATCTGCAGACCAAACATGTGACATTGCCCAAGATTTATCTTGGTTCTTAGCATCGTCTTCACTGACTCCGTTGTTGGATCCCAATTCCAAGCCATTATCAGCTATTTGAATATGAGTTGGAATCATTATTAAGCAAACGAATAAGAGAGACGAACTGAATGCAAATCTCTCTTTTTAAATGAAGCATTTAGTCCCATTTCTAAGTCCATCCTCCTCCTCCTCCTCCTCCTCCTGCTCTTTCTGGAGTACAGGCAGTCGTTAACTAATTTCTGTAGTTAAGTGAATCTATTGTTAAGTGAATTTTGCCCCATTTTACGACCATTCTTGCCACAGTTGTTAAGTGAATCACTGCAATTGTTAAGTTAGTAACTTGGTTGTTAAGTGAATCAGGCTTCTCAGAGGGTCACCAAAAGTGATCACATGACCCCAGGACACTCCAACTGTCATAAATATGAGTCAGTTGCTGAGCGTCTGAATTTTGATCACGTGCAATGGTTGTGTGAAAAACGGCTGCAAGTCACTTTTTTCAGTGTCTTAGTAACTTTGAACGGTCACTAAATGAACTATTGTTAAGTCGAGGACTACCTGTATTAATTGTATCTGTGGTTTGGGGATGGGGTTGACTGCTTTTCGTAGCACTCTGACATCTTCTTCATGGCTCGTTGCACGAATTCCACTTTCCCTCGGTCTTTCTGGATGGCCGTGTACTCGTACGCTTTCAGCTTGCTGTAGTAATCTGAGAATTTATTGTAGAGAACGGAGATGGGCATGCCGTTCAGGATGATCCCGAAAGCGATGCAGAGGAATGCAAACAGCCGTCCCAGGTGGGTCTCTGGATACATGTCTCCATATCCCACAGTAGAGAGGCTTACCTTGAGGTAAATAAAGGAGTGGGGAAAATCATTCAGGAGAGCAAGAAGTGGACTTTTAGACAGAGGATCATAGATCAGGGGTTCTCATCCTGCGGTAGACCCCTGGGGAGGGCTCACAATGTTGTCACGGGAGGGGGGGTCCGCGAAGGCTTGAATAAAAATGTTATGATTTAAATCTTAAGTCTTTGGGGGGGGATCTGTGGCCATGGTCAGTGGTGACACAAAAGTATTTAAAGGGGGTCCATGGCCCGTGGTTGAGAACCCCTTTCTTAGATTATTAAAATGGTAAAAAGGGGTCCCATGTTGTTGCATTGGAACTTTACCTTATAGAGTAATCTCTATAAAAGCCTGCTAAAAGAGACTCTTAATTCATCTCCTGGGGTAGCCCATATTGTTAGATCTAACAATATGGCTGGGCTTCAGCTTTGGGGTCTGTCTGGGGCCTGTTCCTGAGAGAAGTCTTCAGAAACCTAATTATCTGATATTTTTTAGGACAGGAATGATGCCACTAGCTTCCTCCTTTGTTTTTGAAGCTCTTGTATCCTGCGCCTCAACCTTTGCCCATAAAATGTGGTGTCAAAAAACTGCTACCTAGCTGCTTGCTTTGTTTTAAACTATGTACACAAATCGTTACATCTCTTGCATTAAGCTTTTAAGTAAGTCTCAGCCAGAAGCCAGGATAAAGGGCAAAACGAATCAGTCTTCACTGAAAGGAATGGGACACATCTGGTCCCCTGAAGGCCTTGGTAGCTGAATCTTAATAAGAAAATGTAACTCTTGACCGTGAAAAAGGATTAAGGTTCACTGAGGCTCTAAGCACGGCCCAGCAAATGATGCCCCTCAGCCTTTCCATTGCTAACCTGTCACTAAAACTCAGCCACTGCTGAAAACCAAAATTGAGTGTAGAGCCAAAAGAGGTAAGGGCATGATAGCTAGGGGGAAAATCACTGGGGTGTTCCCTTTCTCTTGGTGCCCTAAGTACAGGTAGTCCTTGACTTACAACCACAACTGAGCCCAAAATGTATGTTGCTAGGTGAAACACTTGTTTGCTCTATTTTACAACCTTTCTTGCTACAGTTTAGTGAATCACTGCATTTGTTAAGTTAGTCACATGGTGGTTAAGTGAATCTGGCTTCCCCGTTGATTTTGCTTGTCAAAAGGTCGCAAAAGGTGGATCACATGACCCCGGGACACCGCGACTGTCATAAATATTAACCAGTTGCAAAACGTCTTGAAAGAAAAACAAGGAAGTCCAGTTGCCACGTGATACTGCACTTTTGGGTCATAAGTAACTTTTTTCAGTGCCGTTGTAACTTTGAACGGTCACTAAATGAACTGCTGTAAGTCGAGAACTACCTGTACATGCTTATTTTGCTTAACAGTCAATCCAGGGCTGAGCCAGTCTTTAGCCTAGTGTGGGAAGTCAGCCCCCACCCCAGAGAAAGAAATATTTTTGGAAATATTTAAGAGGCAGAAAAGCATGCCCAGTTTATTTAATAGCCCCAAGTCTCCCTCCCCCAAGCAGAAACCAGCTCTGTAGAAATGCAGATATAAACCATTCAGGAAGGTTGAAGCTAGAAGATTAAGAAGACAAAAACACCTAAAATCTACATACCCCACCCAAACTCTAAGACAGGACATAATAGGATTAACCCACAGATACCAAAGGGCACACTCAGATTCAGTTCAAAGTTCATGCCACAGGAACAACTTCAAACAAAAGGCTCCAGAGGTTATAAAAAACCACTCCCTACATGTGCTCTCTCTCTTTTCTTCCAGAGCCATCTTTTTGTCTGGCTCTCTTCTTCAATAAACTGCAACCTTCTTTCTAAAGCAGTCACCATGTTGTTTATTCCTGGCTTGGACTGAACCATGATGAAGACTTTTCCTTCAACACTAGCATAAATTGTCTAACATACCTTCACAAAAGTAAAACCCACAATTCGCTGCATATATCTCCTGTAATCATTTCTGAACGATCTACTGCTTTCCCGGGGAGACCAAACTCAGTTTTTATCGTGTCAAACCATCACAGCTACTTGGCCTTTAGGAAGCTTGCTGAACATCCTCCCACAGAGGTGATTTGCATGTAGATTTAAAGGGGAATGCAAATAGGGAAAATCCTTTTTTTTTTTTTAAATAAATAAATAAATGTTGGGATTGTTGCTATGCTTGATAACGAGCATGACTTTTCAGATGCAAAGCCAGGGGCATTTGCTTGTAGGGTGCACCCGAGAGAAATGTGATTATTCTGAGGCTCCAATGGAAATTGGCTCACGGGAATTGGATGTAAATGGCAGAGAAATAGCTCTGAAAATAAACAACCAGATGAAAGGGAGAGGCATTATTGACAATAGCCAGCGGTCACCGAACAGCATTTTTCACTCATGTGATTTCCTGGAGAGCGCAGGAAAATAGCTCTCTCCGTTGTTGTTCTTGATGTGATTTCATCGTCTTTCATGTTACATACAGTTGGGGTAGAAGAGCGGATCGTCAAGAAAAACGCTGCTCTGAATTATACATGTGATTATATTTGTACGTACTCTGGGGCGGGAGCTTCTCTCTGCTCCTCAATGCTACGTGCAGGGAAATGCAAGAACAAGGGTGGCCCAATGCCAGTCAGACTAGCTATTCTAAAGCAGGCTTGAATTGTGCCTTGCAGCAGATCAAAGGCCGTTCTTTTTCTAGGAAAGAGGCTCCGGTTATCCTTTTTCAGGAATTTGGGGAAATTTTAATTTTGATTAGGGATAGCCATCTATGGAGATTCTCAATCATCCAAGTCACGGTTGTCCCAGAGGTGCTTTTTCCAAAAGGCAGCTGGATATTCTTGGTTGTTTTTTTTCCTTTGAAAACATTTCGCTTCTCATCCCAGAAGCTTCTTGGATGAGAAGTGAAACATTTTCAAAGGAAAAACCAAGAAAGTCCAGTTGCCTTTTGGAAAAAGCACCTTTGCGATTAGAGATAATCCTCGGTGCTACTGCAGGCGGTTTCGATTTCTTTATCTGTCTTTCAAGCCTACAGGTTCCTTACCCCTCCCGTTCTGGGACTGGAGGTGTTTCCATATCTTTATCTTTCCTATGAAACTGAAATCCAAGAAGCTCAGGAACCATCAACCAGAATGATGACCATACTCTGAGAAAAGGACCCTGATGCCCTTTAGCCACCTTGCTAATAGCTAAAGTACAGGAACACAATGTAAACATTTCACGTAAGCCCCACTTCTCCTTTGAAAACTAATTTGAACATACATTTTTCTTCACCTTCATTGAATGTGAACTGGTAAAGAGGGAAAAAAAAGCACGATCATTTTTTCTGCACGATATTTAGTTCCTTCTCCTCTCAACCAGCCAGGCACAAGTCAGCTGGGGTTAAAAAAAAAATCTGTGCAATTATTCCTCCATATGTATTTCTTCTACTTCTATGCACAGTCCATGGAGGGTGTGTGTGTTATACCATAGATGTTGTGACATCATCATTTCAATGACATATGTTATACAATTGGCATCTTCCGCACCACAACTGAGCCATTATGTAATTGGAATCATTGGTATGATGATTCCATGTCATCATGGCTTATGTCATGGCTTATGGGACCTGTCATGGCTTCCACTTGATGTCTATGAAGCTGTATGGACTTGCATTGTAGCAAGGTTGGGATGCCCGGAGTTTCCAGATGCTGCCGAAATACCACTGCATAATAATTGGATTTGGTGCAAGTTGTAATTTAGTAGTAGGTTCCCTACCTCTGTGTTACAGAGAATGAATCTGTCTGATACTACAGCAATGTTTCTCAACCTTGGTAACTTGAAGATGAGTAGAATTCAACTCTCAAAATTGGCTGGCTGGAACATTCTGGGAGTTGAAGTCCACCCATTTTTTCAAGTTTCCAAGGTTGAGAAACACTGTACTAGAGGAACATGTGAAAGGACTCACAACATGTACTCAGTTATCTAACAAGTCACAACTAGTGTTGTCAGGGCTCATTTAAATGAAGCTCAACACAATTGCGTGTTGCGGTCAGTGAAGAATCTTGTCTTCAGCTGCTACACCAGGCAATCTAGCAAGATTACTGGAGGAAGAATTGCTTGTATATACCACTCATGTGCAGAATAAGTTATGTTGTAGAGGTGTTATTTAACATCACCAGCAAAGTATTACCGTAGAATGGAGTAAAACCGATTCATCTTCAGGATTTATTCACAAGGATATTATGTTTTCTATTAGGTTGGTACCCTGGTTCTGGCTGATATTGTTAAGCCGATTATGGATGATCATAAGCACGTACTCAGCCCACATTCATCTGAGCAAAACATTACCAATGGTGCATACTTGGACTGTTGTTTTCTACCTTCAAAGGAAAAACATTAGTGGAGATATTTTTCAGATGTGTCATAGTGTGCTATGTATTCCTAAATTGGCTTGATAACTTCTGGAATAGATGCTAGAGCCACTCCAATTTTATAATCACCTTGGATGCATCTGTTTATGGAACCATTTACATTTCCTGTTGGACATTATTAGTGTTCCTGAACTTTCTTAAATGTAGTTTTATTTTTCAATTCAAGGGGTAAATCAAGGTAACATAAGGCATTTTTTTCCTCACTGGAAGTATATGTAGAAAGCTATATATACCTCAATGAAAACCCATCACATGTGATGCATGCATATTGCACCACACGGAGCAAAGCCAACATTGGATATACGGGAGAATATCCACATACCCAACTCTTGACCTAAGATGGTAATTCCACCTTCCATTTTTGATTAACCCTGACGACTTAGCAAATAACAACTGAGAGAAAAGATCATGGAGAAATTTGCAAGACACACCTTTGTCCAGGTGTTGTTTATCTAAGACACTAAATTTATTGGGAATACAATAAATGTTCATCCATCACTACTGGCAGCTTCTATTGTATTTCAGCAATAGGTCTACAAATTATAAATTCCATATCATATTACAATCCAGTGACCCAGCCAGCTTTCGCATTTTGTTATTTTTGGCCATCGTTACTGGCTTAATAAAAATAAAAAAGAGAACTCATCTCATACTCTGGTCTATTGTCAGTTGTTTCGGGAACCTCTTGAAGAGCTTCTGTGTCTGTCATCTGTGATCACCTCTGGCATCTGCCTGTCTCTTGATTTTTCAAAGAGCAGCTTCAGCTCTAAGTTCTACATGTTTTGTGGGCATCAATCTCACTTATTCTTGGTACATTATTAGGTGAAGCCACCTTTATGGTTTCCATAAATCAGTACTAGCTAGCTGTCAGTTGGCATATAGAAACCTCTGATATTTTTTTTTAAAGCATACAGAAACCCCTGCAAAGTTCAGGCTTCCAATATGTTTTCTATTCTATTTTCCTCTTCTTTTTCATGCAGTAGCCGTGAGTGCTGCAAGAAGACTACCCATGTAGAACGCTGCCACAAAAAGACATCCAGTTCAAGCCAAGCTTCGCTGATTACAGGCTGATCTACTGAAATGGACGTACTAAAGCTTACAGTGGGAAGTGGGGTGGGGTGTCTGCATTTACATCTCCTCTAAAACCAAGGATTCAGAACAGATGTTCAAAATCTGGGCACATCCTGCTGCTTTCATAACAAGCAGCTTTTCTAAATAAAGAGCTAGAAGCAAGGGTCAGGTCTCAAAGAGCACGGCAGGTACTTACGGCAGCCCACCACCAGGCCTGAGGAATGCTGGTAAAGTTTGTGCTGACGACATCGTGCTCCACAGTGTAGACCATGGCTGAGAAGGCAGAGATGCCCAGGACGATGAAGAGCAGGAGACAACCTACTTGCTGGTAACACTGGCGCAGAGTGAAGCCAAAGGCTCGGAGCCCTGTGGAATGGCGGGCTAGCTTCAGGATGCGAAAAATGCGCATCAGACGCATGATGCGTAGCACTTGTCCTACTTTGCCCACTCGTCCCACTTTCTCAATCTCGTGTTCATGGTGAGACCCATGCCCGCCAGTCTGGGTCTCATCGATAAAAAGCTCTAGCAACAGCTGAAGATAGAGGGGCAAAATAGCAATGAGGTCCACAGCATTGAGAGTACTACTAGCAAAGCGGTGTAAGTCAGGGGTAGAGAGCAGCCGCAGTATGTACTCTAGAGTGAAGAAGGCCACGCAGAAGGTCTCCACATGTTCCAACACTGGCCGTAGCTCTCCAGTGGCTTTGTCTTTCTGCTGCATCTCCTCGACTGTGTTGAGAGCAAGGGCCACCACAGATATGAGAACAAAGAAACTGGAGGCAACCCCCATCGCTTTGGCCATGGTGGAAGAGAAGGGCTTCTCCATGAGGTTCCAAAGGCGCCACCGTTGCGTGGCATAGCGCATGTGGCAGAAGAGAGCCTCACTCTCCTGGACGGCTGCCTGAGCACGGAGCTCCTCCTGCACTTTCAGTTGGTCATTCAGCTCATCGCATCTCTCTTCAAAGCAGATACGGCAGCAGCGGGGTGTGTATTTGAGACGGACCCCCCAGTAGCTCAACTCTTCCAAAAAGCTGTTGGGGCACAGCTCGTTTTGTACCTGTAACACCCCGGAAGCGTAGAAGTTGTAGACCAGTTGGAAAACTGCAGGGTCTCGATCAAAGAAATATTCATCCCCCTGAGCCGCATAGTCATCACAGAGGCCTAGCTGGCAATGGCGATCGGTGGAAGTAACCAAGCGACCGAGGCGCGTGGTGGGATAGGTGGCCACTGCTTGGTATGTGAGATGGTAGGTTCGTCCACCAACATTAATGTTGAGCACCGAGGAGGAAACTAATGTTCTAGAAGCAAAAGCGGGGTCAAATGCAAATATTGAAAGGCGTCTCTTCTGCTCTTCCTCCTTCTCTTCCTCTTCCTCACCCAAGTACTTCTCAGTTTCCTGGGACAACTCCAATCGATAGGGAGAAGTCACTTGAGTGTCTATGCGCTCGGCTGCCTTGCATTCTGCAGAAGACTCCAGTGGAGTTTCGGGTGCTTTTCCATCCGAGATGGAAAGTTTCTTTTTTTCACTGAAATTTCTCATGGGTGAAAAACTCTCTAGCCCACCACCCAGGTTTTCAGATGTGCTTCTTGCCACGGCTTTCTTGCTCTGCTTCTTCCTGCTCAGAGCATTCGCGACTAGAGCAGCCAGCCTCACATTTCGCTCCAGTCACTCTTCACTCCAGTTGTTACTAAAACTCAGGATGGGATGCAGGCATGGAAAAGAGGGGCGGGGAAGGAGCCGCTGCTGTTGATCGTGTTAATCTTGCTGACAGGGAAGAACTGAGTAGTTACAGAAGGGGATTTAAAGGCTATTATCCTATTTTAGCTTCGGCTCCCTTTATGCGTGACGTGAAGGTCTACAGAGCCAATAATCTTTGGATAATAATTTTTTAAAATGTTAAGTATGTCAAAATCAATATATCACTATTGGGATCCTTTCAGTATGTTTCCAGAATGGAGGAGAGCCTAGGGTTCCACCCATGACACAATGCTAATCCCTCCTTTCAGATGTTCATCTTGCCCTCCGTTTCCTCTGCCCCTCCTGAAAGTGTGATCCATCCATGCTTGTACAGCTGTTCTATTGGCTAGAGCAGATTTTATAGGGAGCAAAGCTAATGCCAATTTTTGTTAATGCTCCAAATAGTCAGTTCAGTGGTAGTGCAGGGATTCAGGCTCACTTAGAGAAGAGTTTCTCAAACTTAGCTAGTTTAAGACAGATGGAGAATTCTGGGAGTTGAAGTTCACCCACCCTAAAGTTGCCAAGTTTGAGAAACCCTGATCCAGAATATATCTGTGCCACATATACCTTATCACTGAAAACAGAGAAAGGGACACTGGATGCTGAACCCTTAATTTGGAAATCTGACCATTGGGTTTTTTTCAAAATCAAGTTCTGGTCTGTAAATCTGCCTGGTCAGACCTCAAAAGCTAGAAGTCAAACTTTCAGTATCCGATTCAATGCAGCTGACTCTGATTCTCTGCATAGCTTTTTGCTTCGATGAACAAAGGGAGACCGTGTTAGACAAAACACAACATAATATGCATGCCCGCTTAATTTGTACAATTATTAAACGAGTTCCTCTGGGAACAGAATATGGAACAGTTTATTGTAGTAAGAAAGATGACCCTACCATTGGCCTATGACCCCAATCATTATCATCTGGTGATCGTTGATGTATTTGCTCAGACAAAGCTTAGCTGTCAGAGCAAAATATGTTTCTCGCCCCAGTTGCAGTAGACTAATCTTTAATGAAGCAATGCTTTTCGCGAATGTTGATGCACCTGCCTTTAGATTTGTAACCACAAACATATTACAGTCCATTAGTGTTTCAATGCCAGCAAATTGTATCTGTAAAGGAGAAACACCTGTAGCTCTTCAGATGTTGAATGACTCACCGCTGGCCACACCAACTACCTTGCTAGCAATTGTAGTTCTCCTGTACCTAGAACGTCACAAATTCCCCACTTCTGCTTTAAAGCCTCAAGATAGGAATCTTTCTGCTTTTGCTTTTATTTTAAGTAGAGATCCCAGAGACTGAACATCACATACATGTGGCATATGGTCATGCATTTTGCTTTGTTCTTCCTCAAAGAGAAGAAGGCATTTTGTAATAGACTCTTTGTGAATATCATTCTGCTGCTTATGGGGCTTTGCAAGACTGGTGTGTGAAAGTGTTTTTTTTTAAGACCCATTGATTTCACTGGCATGTTCTCTAGATAAAGCTCCATATTTGTATGTCACAGGCAGGCTTTCTCTTTCCCTCTTCCCCACCCCCACCCC
>NW_015387984.1:87075-98201 GCF_001527695.2 Protobothrops mucrosquamatus | reverse complement strand
ACTTTTTGTTAAGTTCCTTCCCCCCCCCCCCCCCCCCCCCCCGGTATACAGGCTTTGAATTCTGCCTTTCAATTAATTTGTGGGATTTTTCTTTCCTATTCAGATGAAAACTGGGATGATCTTTGCTTTTGGCATGGAGTTGGGATTGAAAGGGGGATTAGTAAATGGATAGCTTCCTTTTGCCATGTTTCTGATGTCTCTGTAATAATTATAATGTATATAGGTAAGCAATAGCTGGATAGAAGAGCTAATGCACGATTGCTGATATTGGGAATAAGGTATTCCAGGTGCAACATAATAGGCACAGACAGATGTGCTTTAAGGAGATGGAAATAGGCCATGGATCTTAACAAGCTTTTCCAGGCTCTGAACATCATGAAATGTGGTGACTCTGTCCTGCAGTTGGTGCCAGAGATTGGCTACAAATCATATCATTGCCAGTTCCAGGTGACTGCCACTTTACCTGTCATTGTAAAATGACATCAGTGAATGATGGAAAAGCATTCTATATTATTTTTGTGTGTGTAACTTACAAGATATTAAGGGTGGGGGAAGCCTCTCTTGGGGCTCTTTTAGGGCCTGATAATAGTTTTTAAAAAATCATGGAGGTATAAAAAGAACAATAAGGATTCAAGAAATCAATCAACCATTTAATGAAATTAATTGATTAAAAATATGTCACAATACATACAATTTTGGAACGGGGTATGATTTGCTCTGGTTAGGCCACTTCCCCTTTTGGCCCCACCCATTTTGGTAGGGTAATTCTCAGCAGGTCACACAACACCATCCACAAAATTCTGTCCAAACAAAGTCCATCTATGCTGGCTTAAAATGAACAAAAATCCAGTACAGGTAGCCCTCGACTTACACTAGTTCATTTAGTGACCGTTCAAAGTTACAACGGCACAGAAAAAAGTGACTTATGACTGTTTTTCACAGTTACGATCTTTGCAGGTTGTGACATCCCCATGATCCTGTGATCAAAATTCAGATGCTTGGCAAATATGGTTCATATTTATGACTGTTGCTATGTCCCAAAGTCATGTGATCATCTTTTGCAAGTCCACGGGGAAGCCAGACTCACTTAACAATCGGGTTACTAACTTATCAACTGCAGCGATTCACTTAACAACGGCGGCAAAAAAGTCATACAACTGTCTCACTTAACAACAGAAATTTTTGTTCTAAGTCGAGGACTACATGTACCACTGGAGTAATTTGGCAATAACAATAGATTTGTTATTTAGGCAAGAGTTGAACAAAACCTTTCAGTACAGCCCAAAAAAATATTTAAAAATTGAATACAATGGTGACCATATCGGTTTCACCCTTATGAGAGGAGAAAAGTTTTGCAGAATTTAGTCCTTTGCTTGTTATGCAAATCCCAGTCCTGAAGAGAAAACCTGCCCATTTCTCAAGACACGATGCCACTTAATTACCTCTGTAATAATTTCCCCCCGTTATTTTCAAATATTCCATTTTGAAACGGTGCAGTTTCAGGTATTTCTGCAGACGCAACCAGCCATTGCCCTGGGGAGGATGTTTGTGTCTTAAATGAAGCTTGTCAGGAAGCCTGTAATCTATCATTCACTGCATGAGAGGTCCCCAAGAATGTCGGCTGTCTGCATGATGACGCAAAACAAATGGCCAGCGAATCAGAAGAAAGAGCCAACGACCACTTGGGAGAAAGCAAGGAAGAAACTTGCGGCTCTTTCTAAATTAAGGCTGAGAGTTAATGGGACATTCCAGGGTTGCCAGTCAGCTGAAAATTACAGAATGTTGTTATCGGGGGAGGATTAACTACTAAATCCACAAATGCCAATACAGGTTTCTGAATGTACATTTCTGGGTTTAAAATAGGATCATTTGAAAATGTCAGGTAAATGCAAGCATGGAGATGCAGAAAGACCAACCGATGAAGAACTTAGCTTTTAAAAGTCAAGTCAAGAAAGTGCATATATCTGCGTAATAGAAAGGTTGAAGACAGTTCTTTATTTGAGGTCCAGAAAACTTGGTGTGGTTGTATTGAATAAGCACTAAGGACTCTGGGATCATATTTTGATGGAGATACAGGATCAGCCAGGATCAGCTTAAAAGTCCAGGTCTTGAGTCTTAAATTACATCACTTCCAATGGCAAAAAAATCTCCAAGTGGCTTACAATTCTAATAATCAGGATAATTTCATTCATTCATTCATGCATGCATGCATGCATGCATGTATGCATGAATGAATTGCATTTGCATTGCATTGCATTGCATTTATACCCTCTTGGGAGAAGGTATTAGATTGAGTTGAAATCCACAAAACCCACACCAGGTTCCATGGTTGAATCTGGACCTGCATTGGGATCTCCCTAATCCAGTAACAAATATACGTCACCAAAGCAAGAGCAATCTACCAGAAGACAAATATTATGATATGAAGCAGACCAACCTTAGAAAAGCTTTAAAAGCCCCCCCCAAAAAGTCATTTTTTTAAAAAAAATCCTGATGATGAAAGAAAACAATGCTCTCTTTAGTTTCAGGCTATTTTTTTAAAATGAGTGTTTTATTAGTTTTTAGTTTCAAAGCAATTCTGTGTGGTATGGTACTTATGACTAATATTCAGACTAATATAGATATAATCAGCTCTGTGGTCACAGATTTCCTAAGAAAGCAACATACAGATATGTCATTAGAAGATTTGGGCAACAGAAAAAAATGTGCTGGTTTCTTGCTATCTCATGAATATCATACAACGGAAAGAGACTCATTAACATTTCTACATGGGGCGTATGAACCGGTGGGGTAGGGTCTAGAGACTGAAATAAGATGTACCAAAGATGCTTTGGTATCAAGCTACATACAGTTTCTAGGCAAGTCAACACTGTGAATGGCACTTGGAAGCCTATTGGTAACCAACATAGAGCCTATGTTGATTTTACACAAAAAAGGAGGTAATTAGCACCTTAACCTTTTTGTTATTGTAGAAGCATATCAAAATTTCATGGCACTAGAACTATTTTTCATTTCTTTAATAGATATAATGATGATGACGTTATCCATTCATTCGTCCGATTCTTGGCGATTCTATGGGCCAGGTCTCTCCACATCTTCCAATCTTGCACTCCTTTGAAATTGTTCTATGCTCTAGTTGGTGTCAGTTTTGATGGTGTCCAGCCACCATGTTCACTGATGGTCTGGTTTCCTTTTACCGCTAACTCTTCCAAACATAATTGCTTTCTCCAGTGAATTCCCCCGCATGACATGAGCAAAATAAGTGAGATGCAGTTTTGTGATTTTGCCTTCTAGTGACATGTCTGATTTAATAGATAATTGGATAGGAATAAGTGTAGAAGGGGGATGCCAAAAAGGAGAGTAAAAATAGTTGAGGTGGCAATCATGACAAGACAATCGAAACTTCAGCCACTTTTAATATGTAGCATGACATATAGAGTATTTATGCCACATTTTGACTGATATCAGAAAGTTAAGCAGGTTTGGATGTGGTTAGGAGACTATTGAGAACTATATCGGGGTTGTGGGCTAATCCTGGACCAAGCAAACTAAAGGGACATGTCTGTGAAATCACCAAACATCATGCTCAATCTTCATGAAAAGACGCATCTGACTTTTTCCCTGATGAACTTCAAAGCAAATGCTTTGTGCAGTTATTTCATGTGCTTCTATCTCAGCTTTCTTTCAGTAGTTGAAGATACAAAACATTTTCCTCTCCTCTTCATCACAACCCTTAGAGAAGAGTGGGCAACTATGGCAACTATGTGATCTGTGGACTTCATGTTGTCATGCTGGCTCGGGAATTCTGGGAATTGAAGTCCACAGGTAGTAAAGTTACCATAGTTACCCACCCCTGCCTTATAGCTAGGCTAGCCTAAACACTAGCAAATAGGCCAAGGTCATCTAGATAGGCTTGCAGAGGAGTGAAATTTCAAGCTTGCTAATCAAACAAATTAACTACTACCCCATGTTGGCCTTGGATTAACTCTTTTCCAGTTCAAGCTTTAATCAATCCCACTTTCCTTTTTTACACAGATAATGCACTAAAGATTTGATATGCAGGGGATGTTCTACATTTCATCTTCCCTTTTATTAACATGTGGGTGTCTGTGTGATACCTGAATAAGCAGAAAGAGTAAAGCATTCTATCGGGGTATAAACAACCTTAACTGTTAAGAGAACTGCAAGCTATATTTTGAAGCTGAGCTTGTTGCTTTCCAAGTGTAAGGAAAATAAGGTGTCTAAAGAGAGATATCAGGCAGCTGTGGGTCGATAGAAAATATGCTGGCCAAATTCCATTAAGGTAGGAATAATGGTATACAAGGGACAGGGTTCCAGGAGAAAAGAAGCCAGCATCATTTCAGAAGGCAAGAAAGAAAAGTGAATGCATGTGAGATAAAGATGGGCTGATTGGAAATACCTCCCTGGTATTAAAGAATAGGAAGATGGTACAGGTAGTCCTTGACTTACAGTTGAGCCCCAAATTTTGGTCATTAGTCACTTTTTTCAGTGCCATCAAACTGTCATTAAATGAATGGTTGTAAGCCATGGACTACCTGTATATAGAATAGAATAGAATAGAATAGAATAGAATAGAATAGGAATAGGAATAGGAATAGGAATAGGAATAGGAATAGGAATAGGAATAGAGCTAGAAGGGACCTTGGAGGTCTTCTAGTCCAGCCCCCTGCTCAAGCAGGAGAACCTATACCATTTCAGACAAGTGACTGTCTAGTCTCTTCTTTAAAATCTCCAGTGATGGAGTGCCCACAATTTCTGGAAGCAAGCTGTTCCACTGGTCAATTGTCCTCACTGTTAGGAAGTTTCTCCTTAATTCCAGGTTGCTTCTCTCTTTGGTCAGTTTCCAACCATTGTTTAGAAATATAGAATAACAGAGCTGGAAGTGATTTTGGAGGTCTTCTAGTCCAACCCCCTGCTCAAGCAGAAGACCCTGAAGCTTTGGAAAAGCTGGTGGGAGAGTATTGTATAACTGCGTTCCCACAGCTGTAGGCAAAACGAAATGGTTTGAATTAGGCAGTTTTCCTGTGCTTGGAATTGGCAAGCTGTCTTAGACAAATCTGAAGTGGAAAAGCAGAAGTGGAAAACTTATCCAGGGAAATGTCCTCAACAAGACAAGCACAATTAAGACAGAAAGGCAATGGTACACAAGCGGCAAAACAGAAGGTGAAAGATTGCATGAAGCAATATCAAGAGTTGCTCCTAAAATTTACACATAAGAATCAGAATCATCAATGCGTAGTCCAATAAGTGTACAACACACTGTATGGTTCAATTTTCACATGATAGGTCCTGGCACTTGGTGCTATAAACTCTTGATTATATTTCGCCAAGTAGGTTGGTTAGCAAAGCTAATGAGCATAATTTACTCTGCAACCCTATACGCACTTACCTAGTGGTACGTTATTAATAATCATACATCCTTGGCCTAAGACACCTCCTTATAAAGTTAGAAAGGTATTCATTGAAGTCCTCTTTTTGGCTCAGTTATAGCTTCAGGAATGCTTCTAAAAACTCTAAAAATGTATAAGCAATGTTTGGTGGCCAGCACATTCAACCAGAATGGAGCCATCCTCTGAGATAATTAACTCAAACACTTTTCTGCAGCACTGTTCATATTCAATTTATTAGGAAACATTTGATCACCATACCAGCCCCCCTCCTCCCCCAGACAGATCAAATCATCTGATAAATTTCAAAACAACTGAGGCCCTAATGCACAGAAGTGCATATACAAAGGCTTTCTGTATGAGAGGGTGCAAGAAAAGACAGCAAATTTTTGCTGGCAAAAATAATTTGATTCAAAGCTCTCATGGTTCAGAAGGGCTTAAGGGCTGCAATTCTGTGCTCATTTATTGAGAAATAAGACCTATTAAAATCAATAGAACTTTCTTAAAGTTGAACCATAGTATAGAAATCAATTTGTATGGAAGCTATTTTTTTTATCAACTAAAAATCGATTCTCCTGTCCCTTCACCCTACAATAGTGATGGCAAACCTTTTAGAGACTGAGTGCCCAAACTGCAACCCAAAACCCACTTATGTATCATCGGGTGCCGGTGGGCGTGTCCTGTTGGGTGGGTGTGGCCAATTGGGTAGGCGTGGCTGTGGTGGTAACAGCAGACTGGGTGGGATTAAAAAGTTCAATCAATCAATTCCAACTTTGCGAGATCTTTTTTTTCCCGCGAGAAGTTGAAATTGATTGATTGGACCTTTTTTTTTTTGCACACGGCGGCGGAGGCCTAAAGTGAAAAGGTTTTATAAAACCCAGCTGAAAACCTAGACTTGGGGCGATGGCACGCGTGCCCACAGAGAGGGCTCTGCATGCCAACTGTGGCACGCGTGCCATAGATTCGCCACCACGGCCCTACAATATCCTTGATATCCAGTACAGGAAATACTTTTACAGCAATATTCAATGAGAATAAGCAGGATTTGGGATGAGGGAAGTCCTGCTGATATTATACAGCAGGGAGACCTACTGTACATTGCTTGTTGCAAGAATTCATGTGGCCTTCAAATTTATCTCCAAGGTCCTCTGGCAAGGGAACTAGCAAGTATGAGCAGGATGACTGACAGGAAGAAAGGAGTGGCAAAGAGTGAGTGCATGAAGATTCCTAGAAGAAGCAAAATGTTCTCCTGATAATAGAATAACAGAGTTAGAAGGCACCATCTAATCCAATCTCCTGCTCAAGCAGAAGACCTTATATCATTCCAAACAAATGTCTATGTAGTCTCTTCTTAAAAACCTCCAGTGATGGAGCACCCACAACATCTGGAGGCAAGCTGTTCCACTGGTTAATTGTTCTAACAGTCAGGAAATTTCTCCTTGGTTCTAGGTTGGTTCTCTCCTTGATTAGTTTCCATCCATTGCTTCTTGTCCTTCCTTCAGATGCTTTGGAGAATAGGTTGATCCTCCCCCTTCTTTGTGGCAGCCCCTTAGACATTGGAACACTATCATGTCACCCCTAGTCCTTTTCATTAAAGTAGACGTACCCAATTCCAGCAATCGTTCTTCCTATTTTTTAGCCTCCAGTCCCCTAACCATCTTGGTTGCTCTTCTCTGCACTCTTTCTAGAGTCTCAACATCTTTTTTATATTGTGGCGACTAAAACTGGATGCAATATTCCCAGCATGGTCTTACCAAAGCATTATAAACTAACACTGATCTATTGAATAAAATTGGAAAGTCAAGAAAGATTGTCCTTTCCTATCATTATATTTTTTTAATTAATGGTATTTATAGGCCACAGCAATTGTACAGAATGATCTTCAAAATATTTCCAGCCACACTCTACATTTTTAAACACTTCAAGAGAGTTTCATAGGTATGCTGGCCATGCTCTATATATTAATCTAGAAACTGCCCCTCAACTGATAAACAATCAGGAGGAATTTGGTAGCACTTTTCCTTGAAAGGATAAGCTTTTGTGGGTTGCAGTTCACTTAATCAGATCATCTAGTAAAAAGCTTATGCTTTGTAATAAAATGCATTAGATTCGTCCTGATAATTTTGCCACTAACATGGCTCCCTTCTTCTGATAACACCCTCCTCTGATACTTTCCCTTTTTGTTATTAACCCAAACAACCAGCTTAATTCTCTAAGAAGACATTATCCAAATAGCCTACTAACTCTTCCTTGACCTGACTGATTTCCTAACACAAGTCTCACCTTCAAAACAATGTACCTGGGAAGACAAAAAAAATAACCCTAAGAGAAAATAAATCTACCAATAGCTTTAACCTAAGAGAAGCAAGTGATCAAGATATACTGTTACGCTTATCTGAAGTGTTGCGTAAAAATGCAGCATTGCTCCATTTCAGAAGGAAGATCCGTTTGACCACCTTGTGTTTAGGAGTATTTATGCCTTTGCTAATGAACTGCAAAAAAAAAAAAAAAAAAGTTGTTATGTGGTGGGTTGCGTCTCTCTCTTAATTTGTTGTGCTGACTGTAAAATTCAATTACATTAACAGTTTGCTGTGTTTCTGAGATCTGAAGTACTCCAGCTAATTAATCACCCTAGAATTATATTGTACACAGCGCAATGAAACACTTAATGTGCTGATGAGAACCTAACAGCTTTTTTTCTCATCCAGGTTGACAGAGTAAATGTGGTGAGAGGAATTAATAGGGTGGGGAATTGAAATGTTCCCAATCTTGAGGGATACGATGGAAGGTGAGTGGGGAAACTCTGCTTCAAAATACCCGTTGCGGTTTAGAATGTTCAAGGCTTTAGAGCAGTGATGGCGAACCTTTTAGAGTCCGAGTGCCCAAACTGCAACCCAAAACCCACTTATTTATTGCCGGGTGCCAGGTGGGCATGGCCCACTGGGTGGTCATGGCTGTGGTGGTCATGGCAGACTGGGTGGGTGTAGCCAAGGTGGGCGTGGTCACCTCGATGTTGCTCGTGGGGAGGGACGCCTGTGGGGGCCAGGCAGGATTGGGGGAGATCCAGGGGGTCTCTGGCAGGTGGGTGGTGGGTAGGAGGTTCATCCTGCGGGGTGAGGTGGGGGTGCCATTATCTCAGGGCAAGGCGAGGCAGGGGCCGGGGCAGCTGCTGCCTGACACCATCAGTCCTCGCACACAGAGGCCAGCAAGCGCATGGGGGCCGACAGTGTCCATCAGCAGCCACAGCCTACCAGCCCCTCGACCAGCACACTCTGGGGCTCCGCAGCCTGCCACCAGCAGTTCAGAGAAGTGCCCACAGAGAGGCCTCTGAGTGCCGCCTCTGGTACGCATGCCATAGGTTCGCCACCACTGCTTTAGAGTTTTAAAACCTTTAGAGTAAATCAGTGTAGGCCATCTCCCACTTACAACCACTTGCATTATTGTCATAGCTGATTTCTGTTATAGCTGATTTGAAGTTACAATGGCAATGACAAAATGACTTATGACTATTTTTCACACTTAGGACCATTGCAGCATCCCCATGGTTACATGATCAAAATTTGGATATTTGGCAACTGGCATGTATTTATGACGATCGCCGTGTCCTGGGATCACGTGACCCACCTTTTGCGACCTTCTGACAAGCGAAGTCAATGGGAACCCCAGATTCCCTTAACGACTGTGTTATGAACTTAACATTTATTTATTTATTTATTTATTTATTTATTTATTTATTTATTTATTTATTTATTTATTTATTAAATTTATATATTTTTGCCACTAACAATTGTGGCAAAAAATCATTGTGAAATGGGGAAAAATTCACTTAACAACTGTCTCACTTAGCCACAGAAATTTTGGGTTCAATTACGGCCGTAGGTCAAGGACTACCTGTAAATCAGCATTATTGTCAAAGCTGATTTCTGTTATAGCTGATTTATTTTTTTTTTCTTGTTTCCTTCTGTTTGCTTTCTCTTTTTCCTCTTTTACAAATTAACAAATACATTTCAAAATAAATTATTATCATAGCCATATTCTGAGGAGAACGCTACAATGTCTTAACCAATGACCAATGGCTTACCAAACATCATTTGAAGAGCAATTCTCTCTAGGTGGTTTCCTGGCTCTGTTAATTTTATTTGAGCCCAGTGAATGGCCCAATTTTCAGCACCAGAACCACCACCTACTTCTATGTGAAGCAAGGCTACCCCCACCACAAGCCCTGCTAGAAAAAAATGGAGAGAAAAATCACAAATGAGAATGTTTGTGGATTTATACAGACTTGAGGTAAATGAAAGTAGGTCCTGCATCCTCACGATTAATTTTTTTTAAGGGGTGGAGGAATATTTTAGAATTTTACACCTTGGGAAATGTTAAATGCTTTCCTTGAATTTCCAACCTAAATCAATGTATGGTGTCATCCCTCTACTTATATCATTCTAGCATACAGAAGCTATCAGATTCAGCCCTACCTTCTCTAGGTGGATCCAAAACCCTAAAGCAAGGGTGGGCAACTACGGCAATTTTATGACCTGTGGACTTCAACTCCCAGAATTCTTAAGCCAGCATGGCTGGGTCAGGAATTCTGGGAATTGAAGTCCAAAGGTCGTAAAGTTGCCATAGTTGCCCACTCCTATCCTAGAGTCAGTGTTACTCTTCTGGAGTCAGATTGACCCATGACCTGGCTTAGCATAAGGCATTTTCTGATGGGCCTACTTGACATAAGCCTCTTGTTTCATTCTCACTGATTTTTCAGAATTACAAACTGGTTCCGGTCTGCTGTTTATCTAAAGGTAGGTAGCCAAGCCACTGAAGTCTAAGCATCCCCAACTTATTTTCCATTTGAACATTATTTAAATTGGTTGTAACTGAGGAATTCATTTCTACCAGAATCGTGAAATATTTGTTACAACAAACAAAGCTGCTGAATGTGGAATAGGAAGCAGATATAATCTAAAGCCAGATGGGGTAGACATGCTACAGCAACTTCTGAGGAACATTTGAAGAAAATGGGATTTGTTCTGCATCCCTTAGGATACTGTGACAAATGGCACAGTCATCTTTGAATTGCAGCGTTCTGAATTCGGCAGAGGCAAATTCTCAGGATCTACACCTCATTCCACATGTCAAAATACCTGTTAGTTAATCTAACACCTGTGTGGAAGTTTGTGACCGCTCAATTCTTTATTGCTTTAGAAACCGAATTATGCCTTTCAGATCAAAAGGATGCCCCACTTTCTGGAAGCATTGAAGAATTGACTCCCAAATGAAATGCTTTCACGGCACACCCCCTGTTGAGAAACAACAAATGAATGTATGCTCTCATGGCTATAACACTGAGATTGTTAGAATTTAATGAACTGGAGAGGTTTATACAAAGAGAAGGGAGGAAGCAGAGCAAAGGAAATGCTCATTTTAAGTGAAGGCTGTAAAAACATACACAAAGAACAATGTTACATATGCAACATAGTTTGGTGGGACTGCATTGTTCAGTTTATTCATATATAAGTTACCACAAACATCCCCACCAGGCACCCTCCCAGCTATTTAGTGCTTCCATAGGGCACCAGATTGCAAAAGGCCAAACCTGGGTTAGGGAAGAGGTAAAATTGTGATTGACACTAAATTATTCAGGGCGGCTGATGAAACTTAGTGAGCTTATGGACTCCAAGAGGGTCTCTCTGAATGAAGTGATCTTTCCACACAGGATTTTCACAC
>NW_015387984.1:81347-86975 GCF_001527695.2 Protobothrops mucrosquamatus | reverse complement strand
TCTCTCTCTCTCTCTCTCTCTCTCTCTCTCTCTCTCTCTCTCTCTCTCTCTCTCTCTCTCTCTCTCCTTCCTTCCTTCCTTCTCCTTTCTCCCTTTCCCTCCCTCCAACATAACTGTATTATTTCAACTGCTTAGGAGCTCTCTTAAGAAAGTGTCTTAGGAAGATATGACATCATAGGTGGGTATTTTTTAAAATGGCTGGACAAATATATGAAGCAAAAGTGTGGATGGTGCATGAATAAGCAATTTATTTTATGTGTGAAATGGGGATGGGGATACCTCTAGCAACGTAGAGAACAGCAGTGATGAAATGATGTTTCTTGCATGCTCAGTGCTGAGGTCATTGATACTCCCTAAGTATAATGGCAACTTAAGTACAGTGTAAGCCATCCCTAATTGGGGCAAAAAATAAATAAATTAGAATTCCCTGGAAATCCAGGGAAGGAAACCTGGAGTAGAGATGGACAAATGCAAGGCCATCTCCCTACTATGCAAAAGAGGGAAAGACAGTCTGAATCTATGAGGCAGCCACAGTTCAAATATTTTATAGGATTCTGATCATGTGATGGGTCAGAACTCAAACAGATGCAAACGAGTCACCAAAATGATTTTAGTTTTAAGAAAAGTATAATGAAAGAAAAAAAACATGATGGGCATGGTGATCACATTCTTAACAGTGTTCACAGAATCATACTGTTATTTCTTATAGTATTATAAACTTAAAGCCTCCCCGTAGAATTGATAACAGATGCAAAAATGCCATTTACGGATAGAAGAAAATATTTGTAGCTCACGGTTGAACTGTGGGATCTTTGGTGCTCTCTGAGCTTGGTGGTTTTCTTTCATTACCTAGTTTGCTAATAAAATGTCTGTAAGAATACAGCCAAGCTCAGAGAGTACCAAGGACCCCAAAGTGACATTTCACACACACAAAAAACCCCTCTCAGATAAATTTAGAACTAGCTGCTATAAGCAGCTGCAGTAAGCTGCTATTTACATTTTGTAAGTTTGCTGTTTAATTGCTGAAGGGTCAGAAGATAGATCTGAAGCCTGAAATGACTCTTTAAAGATTCACTTTGTTGTGGAAACTAAACAGGGTTTATTCAGGACATTTTCTACATGATTTAAAAATCCTCACTCCCTAATATGCTTGTTTAAATCCTGTGTTCAGGAACAAAAAGTATCTGGCTGCTTCTCCTCATTTTCATACCTTCTGCCTAAGTTCTGAACACACACACACACACACACACATACACGTATGTATGTGTGTGTGTGTATATATATATATGTGTGTGTGTGTGTGTCACACACACATATATATATATACACACACATATGTATGTGTGTATATATGTGTGTGTGTGTATATATATAGATAGACACTCATGTGCGCACGCACGCACACACACCACACACACACACACACACACACACACACACACTCCATGCAGTGGTGGGATTCAGCCAGTTCGCACCAATTCGGCAGAACCGGTAATTAATTTTTTGTTGCCCAAGCCCAGAATGGACTTCCGGAAGAGGCATCCATATAGAGAACCAGTTGTTCACATATTTGAATCCCACCACTGACTCCATGTATGGTGTATTTGCCCAATCAGGAAAAAACAGGCTTCCTGCTCACTTCTCATTGATGTGATATATACACAGATTCTATTCTGCAATTAGGTTGAATGTTCATAAATTGGAAATATTACATCCGTTTTTCCTGTATGATAAGCACATACTGGGTGAATATGGCTTCTGATTGCTCTCTACAGACCAGACAAATTCACAGCTAATCATTCTAGCTTGAGAATCTGTAAATATCAACTACCAGGAGCCTTAATAGTCTTTATATCCTAATTTTAGGTTTAGGAGAAGACAGCTGGATAATCATTACTGAAAACAAGAAGGTGATTTATTTTCTTTCATCTAATGTAGCATGCGTTTCCTTATGCTTCTGTGGAAAAGCTCTAATTTCCAGCAGGCTTAGAAGCTATAATTTCCACCCAGCTTAGTGAACCAGTTATCCATCTACCAAGAAAAAATATAGTTCAAACCCTAGCCCTAACCCTACAAATCCTAACCATAAAAGTTTAATAACTGATATACAGTGCTGCCTTACTTGAGCAGATGGTCAACTGCTGCCATCCATTCAAGTAACAGCTACTATAAGGTTCAACTGAAGCAAACAGAGATATGCAGCACTTCAGAATAATTTGGAAAAAGGTTTTGAAACACCTGGAAACATGATCTGCAATTTGTTAAAGCAGCTGAATCTTTTCCTGGGATTCTACTGGTGCCTTTGCATTTGATCTTGCAAAAAGATGTGGCTGCTTTAAGGGATTGCAGTGAGGTGCTGTACTGTAGTTGTACCTTTGGGTATTTTGAAATCATATCTGAAACACTGCAAAGCCCTATTATAGAATGCCCACTAGATTTAGCTTCTAAGCATCCGGAAGAATTGTCTTCTCCCAATGGTTTCTACCAATCTAATTTAGTAAGAACAGAGCTGGAAGGGACCTTAGAGGTCTTCTAGTTTAACCCCCTGTTCCAGCAGGAGACCCTATACCATTTCAGACAGGTGGCTGTCCAGTCTTTTCTTTAAAAACTTCAGTGATGAAGCACCCACAATTTCTGAAAGCAAGCTGTTCCACTGATTAATTGTCCTCACTGTTAGCAAGTTCCTCCTTAATTCCAGGTTGCTTCTCTCCTTGATTACCGTAGTTTCCATCCAGTGTTTCTTGTCTTGCCTTCTGGTGCTTTGGAAAATGAGTTGACCCCCTCTTCTTTGTGGCAGCCCCTCAAATACTGGAATACCTCTAGTCCTTCTTTTCTCTAGAGTTTAGACCAGGGGTGTCAAACTCAATTTCATTGAGGGCCGCATCAGCATTGCAGTTGCCCTCGGGGGGGGGGGCCTACTGGGTGGGCGTGGATGGAGTGGGTATGGCCTACTGGGTGGGCATGGCCAGCTCTACATCATTTGTGTCAAGGGTGCCTGTGGGTGCCTGGGCAGGAGTGGGACAGATCTGAGGGTCTCTGGCAGAAGGGGGTGGGACCCGGACAAACGCCAAGGCATGGTCCATTTCTTCATTCCTCACAAATGGTGACACCTCCCCAGCATGCACCCAGAGGGCGGGGCCGACACAGCAGGGGCTGGTTCCCTCGCTGTTTCTAGACGGCCTTGTGGAGCTAAGACTGAATGCGTTTCAGCATAGATGGCCACCACAAAATTGTACATTGGCTCCCGGCCAGCCTGGGCCAGGGCCAAGGCAGCGGGGGCCGTTCCCTCACTGTTTCCAGGATGGCTTCGCGGGCCACATGAAACCACTTCACGGGCCGCATCCGGCCCCTGTGCCTTGTGTTTGACATGTCTGGTCTAGACTATCCATACCAAATTCCTGCAACTGTTTTTTAAATGTTTAGTCTCCAGCCCTTTAATCATCTTAGTTGCTCTTCTCTGAACTTTTTCCAATTTAGTCCAGCAGGTTGGACATGTTATGGGTCCCATAAGCCATGGAATGTTGGCAGGCAGGGACCAGAAGATGTGCCTTCTCTGTCCTCTGGAAGATTCTTGCCTCAGAATCCAGGTTGACCCTAACGCTGTTGGCTTCTTGTAAGGCCTTGAAGACTTGGCTTTTTGCCTAGGCCTAGGCCTGCCTGTATGAAGGGCCCCACCTCATGGCTGTATTGACAACTGTGATGACATTTTTTTCATGGCTGCCTTATATATTTAATTTTGTATTATGTTGTAACTATTTTTAATTACTTCATAATTGTTCTCCACCCAGAGTTACTTCTTTGAGATCGGTGGCTGTAGAAATTGAATAAATTGAATAAATAAATCTATAATTTCTCTGCATTTCCCTTCCAGACACAGAAGAGAGAATCCAGAATCCAACACGAGATCCCTGTTTTCTGACCTCTGATGGCATCTCAATTGGACTCCTTTAAAATTGGGATATTCCGAAGGTACCCAAATGGAGCAAGCAGGGGCTTAGGCAAGAATTCAAGGAGGATCCTAAAGCTTTTTATTCTTTGCCAAATCATATTATGAGAAGACGTTTATGCCTAGTTTAAATTTTCTCCCACTTGAATTGACAGAAGGTATTTGTTGTTGTTACAGTAAAATTAGTATGGACAGAAAACACTGTTCCTGAAGCCAGCTAGACTTTAGAATTCATCTGAATGCTCAAACTTGGGACATTCAAATGAATAAATAGGATTGTTTTGCCTACGGAACAGTTTTAAGGTTAATCTTTTACTAATATTTATTATTTTATTTCCAAACTGGGTCAAAACTGGGTTCTATTCCTTCTAATATAATATAAAGAAAAAAGTGGGAAATAAAGTACAAATTATAGGTTTGCATCACAGCAAATCTCAGAATTCAGTGGCAGTTCTTTCATGTAGTGATTTGAAGAACTATTTCCCGATCCTTTCATTAAATTGGACTTTAGCAAACTCTCAGGCCGCATCAGATTTAAAAATGGAGGTTTAAGAAATCCATATGATGCAATATAATAATTTCCTGAAGACTTAGCAGTGATCAGATAAAACAAACCAGGTTGTGCCATCTAGTGATGAGGTACAGTCAAGATTTGGAGAAACAAATGTACGAAGAGCTCAAGTAGTTTAGGAGCTATGGCATACACATGCATTGCAGAATGTTTGCCAATTTTGTGCCACAGTATTTTTGTAGTTTATGCAAAATCCACGTGATCCAAACTTTATTAAAAAGTAAAAAATAGTTGTTGTTGTTTTAAAAAAGCCAGTTTGATCTAGTGGTTAAGGCACCAGGGTAGAAACTGGAAGATTGGGAATTTTAGTCCTGCCTTAAGCATGAAAGCTGGCTGGGTGACTTTGGGTCAGTCAATCCCTCTCAGCCCAGCCCACCTCACAGGGCTGTTGTGGAGAAAACAGGAGGAAGAAGAATTAGGTATGTGGGGTACTTGGTGCTCTCTGACGTGGGATGTTTTCTTGCAGACGTTTCATTGCCCAACTAGATAACATAATCAGTGCTAGGAGCAAGTGGAGTTGCTCTCTGTTTATATACTAGATATAGCCTTAGATATGCTTGCTGCTTTGAGTTACTTATAACATAATAAAGGTGGGTTTAAAAAATTCTTTAAAAACAGTTTAAATCTTTGATATTTAAAGTTAAGATCCTGTGGTCATATTAACCATTCTTCTTTTTCCTTCTCCGGCAACAATACATTTGTGGAATGAAGGTGCCCTGCCCTAAAGATCATCACAGCAGGGAGCAGAATCTAGACAAAGGAAGAAGCTCAGCAGATCCAGATTTGATTAATGCTTGGATGGGAGGCTACCGGAAATCCCAGAGTTGCAGGCTAAACTGCAAAATCAGAAGGCAACGGTTCCCACATCTTAACTGTAGCTTAGATTCAGCCAGTTCGCACCACTTCAGCAGAACTGATAGCTAATTTTTGTTGCCCAGGTCCAGAATGGACTTCCGGAAACGGCATCCACATAGAGAACCGGTTGTTCACATATTTGAATCCCACAACTGGATAGAGAGAGAGAGAGAGAGAGATGATAGATAGATGATAGATAGGTAGGTAGGTAGGTAGGTAGATAGATAGATAGATAGATAGATAGATAGATAGATAG
>NW_015387984.1:8601-81129 GCF_001527695.2 Protobothrops mucrosquamatus | reverse complement strand
GATAGATAGATAGATAGATAGATAGATAGATAGATAGATAGATAGATAGATAGAACTGTGTGACAAAGACAATAGCAATGGAGCTTTACTAGATGGACCCTCTATCAAAGCCATTGACTCTGCTTGTCAGAAATTTGCAAAAAGTGATCACATGACCCTGGGACATTGCAGCTGTTATAAATACATGCCAGTTGCCAAGCATCTGAATTTCGACCATGTGTCCATGGGAATGCTGCAACAGCCATAAGTGAGAAAAAAGATCATTTGTCATCCCAAAGGTGCTTTTTCAAAAGGCAAGTGGACTTTTTTGTTTCTGCTTGGAGATGTTTCACCTTCTCATACAAGAAACGTCTTCAGTTCTTCAGCAGAACTGAAGCAAAGCTGAAGCTTGGATGAGAAGCGAAATGTCTTCAAGCAGAAACAAAGAAAGTCCACTTGCCGTTTGAAAAAGCACCTTTGGGACAACCATGGATGGCCAAGAATCTCCATGGACAGATCATTTGTCACTTTTTTCTGTGCAGTTGTAACGTCAGTCACTAAATGAATGGTTGTAAGTCAAAGACTATGTGTATGCCCCCTCAGCACCTGTTATGAAATACCCCATCCAAAAGCAAGAACATCAACAGGTTAACAAATCTAGCAGGGTGCTAGCCTGCGTAGGCCTAGCTACATAGAATGGGAGAGGCAGGGAAGAATTATAAACTTCTCTATGTCAATTATTTTAATCACTGGATTGTAAACAAGCAACAGTAGCAAATGGTGGTGTCTCTTAGTGATTATATCAAACCTCTGACAAGTTAATCTGATCTTGTTTAATTGTACTTCCTCCACCCAAACATTGCACAATTTGCATGTGATATAGAGATGATAGATATAGATACAGGCATCCTGTTCAATTCGGTCACAGGCAGAAGGAGGAGGATCTGATACTTCTTACTGAATTGCTTATTATTATATCCTAAAGTTCTTGTAAACAATGAGGGAGCTATACTATAGGAAGAAGAATAAAACCAGCTAAAGCTGATTACATTTTGACCAGACTCTGGGTACACCTCTGGCTCCTAGATTGTTTTGACCAATCAGCATCGTTTGTCTCTCCCAAGCAATATTCTGACACACAGCCAGATTTTTATGCTGAGCCTCCTCCCCTCTCAGCTACCTCAACTCGATTTCATCCATGTTATTTATGATTTTCTCCCCTTTTCCAACAGATGAGCAGCACTTTTATCTTAGTCTGAAATGTTATAGGATTTCCTGCTTGAGCGGGGGGGGGGGTTGGACTAGAAGACCTCCAAGGTCCCTTCCAACTCTGTTATTTTGCTATTCTGTTATTCCGTTTATCTCTTCTGCACATCTTGTTCAACACATGAAGCATATTCCCTGGAAAGGCAGATCACTGAAGAGAGAGAGAAAAAAAAGAAATCCCTGTTTTGGTACTTCAAAGAGTTATTTTGTGGGCCAAAGTTCACAATGCTGAGTCAAGCTTGAGCAATCTCAAACTGACCTCGTGTGGCTTCTGCTGCGAGCAAACACACCGAGCGGGTAAAGGACACCCCAGAATGAAATGGCTACAAGAACAGGTGCCATTGTGGGAGTCCGCAGAAAAACACCTGAGTAGTTTTTGGCTATAGGACTTTCTTTGGCATCTGTAGGACTCTTGAAGAGAAGAACCCCAGGTGTGAAAATGATCGATGCTGAGAATTTTGTGAGAAGAGTTAACGGTTGACCGTTTGGGTTTAGTCTGGGAAAAGTGATGTTTATGTTGCCCTCAAGAACACCTGGATCGGAGTCGAGCTGGATATAAACTTTCCCCTTGAGCGGATCCTGTTCACCTGACATATCCCAGAAATTTGCCAGAAATTTCTCTCTGCAATCAACTCCCAGAAGAATACAAGTAGGTGGGGGGGTTAAAGGAAGGAGACAGACAGTATGTAGAAGCTTCAAGGCAATGGGAAGGTTGCTGTATTTGTTGAACAAATTGCTCCATTTGATGGCTAGCAAGGAGGTGGAAATTTGCATTTGCAAGAAACGTGTTGCTATTGTTAGGTGGCTTGTGGAGCAAACCCTATAGATGCCAATGATGTAGAAAAACATACTGAGTTTGCGAATCTTTATTATTTGTTTATTAAATGTTTATGCTGCTCGTCTCCCCTATGTCTCTGGACCTTAATAATTAAAATATGAATGATTAAAAGGCAAATTAAAAATGTAAAACTATACAAAACACCAAGACTAAGTAAGAGACAGATGGCACGGGGATGAGGCCTTCTTACCCTATAAACCAGGGGTCCCCAACCTTGGCCACTTTATGACTTGTGGACTTCAATTCCCAGAATTCCTCAGCCAGCCATGCTGGCTGAGGAATTCTGGGAGTTGAAGTCCACAAGTCATAAAGTGGCTAAGATTGGGGACCCCTGCTATAAACCACCAGCAGTGATAAGCATACCCCTTGAGACCCCAAGACAACAGGCAAAGCCAAATTTTAATACCCTTCCTGAAGGCCCCAAAAGTGGGAGCATTTCTCATCTCCGGTGGTAGAGTGTTGCACAAGGAAGGGGCCACCGTGGAAAGAGCTCTTCTCCTTGAACCCGAAAAATGGGTATAGAATGGCAGTTGGGTGGGCTTTAGAAAATGATGGAGAACCGAGAGCTACATTCAAAAATATATTTAGGGATGCTTCTTATCCTCCACTGGGTATAAATGGATTGCAGTTCCTACGCAGTGATTTCCCAGCCACCATTTTTGCAATATTCTAAGAGTTACCATTCTAGTCCAGTAGTACTGTAGCCATTCTTCACCTTTTCATTATTTGCTGCTCAAATTTATTCATTTGTTGTTCCCTTAGCTTTGCTCTTACTTTACATCTTTCATTATATCACTGACGTGGATGTTTACTAGGCTGATGCTTATGACCACAATCAAGCCCCAAATTTGATGCTAAGCAAGACAGTTGTTAAATACTTTTTGCCCCATTTTATGATCTTTCTTGCCACAATTGTTAAGTGAATCACTGAAGTTGTTAGTAACACAATTGTAAAGTGAATCTGTCTTCCTTATAGATGTTACTTGTCAGAAGGTCCTAAGTGTGAAAAACGGTCATACTTTTTTCAGTGTAACTTTGAATAGTCACTAAACAAACTGCTGGAACTCAAGGACTACCCATGTGTATGTATATATGTATGTGCTCTCTCTCTCTCTCTCTCTCTCTCTCACACACACACACACACAATCTTTATACCATTTCAGGAAATGGAGCAATAGCCTAATGTACATTAGCTTATCGCTCTGTTTCCTGAAATGGTGTATAAATGTGTTGATATACGGGAAAGATAAAAATACTGTCCAGGTTGCATTTTATCTATATCTTTATGATTTTACAATGCATTATTGTCACGTAATCAGGCTCTGATTATGCAAGAAAAAAAGATTAACTTAATTACTGGCTGGAGTACCAATGTCAGAGATTTAGTTGTTATATTCCTCTTGGTGCTTAGCTTTTTTTTTAAATATTTTTTATTATCAATATATACTAAATAAATAAAAATATATCAGTGACTGTACAGTAAAGTAATCATACTTCACAATAACGGAAGAAAGTAGAAAGGGAGAAAAAAAAAGAAAGAAGGAAAAATACGAAAAATAATATGTAATAAAATCCTACAATATATTATTAAATCTGCAATATGCAGAAAGAGATTAAGTTTTTGAAATGTGTTTCTAGAATATATATATTGATCTTGTAAATACTGTACAGTATGTCATGATGATTTCATTGCTCTTATGTGCTTTTAACTATTCTCTGGTTATTATTATTTTTAATTAATATTATTAATATTTTTATTGGAGATGGATTGTTTCCTGGCTGGAGGCACAATATCAATAAATAATTTTTGTTTGTTATGCAAAGGGGCCCAGGCTGCAGGCATCCCAGATAATTGCTCATCATCCAAGATTGCACGAGGCAAGATGGTCAGAAGGATTCTTTATCATTAAATAAGACAGACAGCTTGTGCTGTAAAACCGAACTGGCATTTTAACAACTGACTTTATAATCCAAAGGGATGTGCTGTCCATGAGGATCTTATTTGCATAATATATCTCTTGTAGAAATTTATACTCACAAGGTTTTAGGTCATCTGGGATACCATTATTCCAAAAAGCGCACAGTTGCAGAAAGAAACTTGGCAAGATTGATTCAAATTGAATTGTTTAAATGTCACTATTCCGGAGATCACAACCAACATTGTGATCCAAAGGAAGAGATATATACATGCCATTGGCATGCACTGTATATCTATGGCAGCAGCAAATAATGAATGACATGCTGATAGTCATGAAGTTAACCATGTAGGCTTGCAAGTGATCAAGACAGTGTCTCAGCTCCAGAAAAACAAGGGAGTGTCCTCCATCAGGGGTATTGACATTAAGATCTAAAACAAGAAATGGACACAGGCAAAGCATCCAGGTGAGAAGGGAAATACTCAGGGAGATTAAGGCAATAACTTTTAATATTACATAGCATGTATCTTCCTAGTAAATACATTGTGAAACCCGAAACCTACAGATAAAGCTGAGTAACCTCTCCCATTCCAGATGTTGCTGGTTTCAATGACCAGACTGCTTTGTGGTCATGGAGATGGAATTTGAGCATATCTCTACATATGCTAGCCTCCTGTACTGGCAGTATCTATCTATCTATCTATCTATCTATCTATCTATCTATCTATCTATCTATCTATCTATCTATCTATCTATCTATCTATCATCTATCTATCTATCTATCTATCTATCTATCTATCTATCTATCTATCTATCTATCTATCTATCCATCCATCCATCCATCCATCCATCCATCCATCTATCATCTGTCTGTCTGTCTGTCTGTCTGTCTGTCTGTCTGTCTGTCTGTCTATCTATCTCTCATCTTTCATCTCTCATCTCTCATCTATCTGGGTTCTTGGGGGGGGGAGGGTCAAGAAAAGATGATGATATTGCAAAAGAGGAGGGAGGCAACTTTTGCCAAATATTCTTCCCCCTACAAACATTGCCAAATATTCTTCCCCCTAACCAAACTGTTCCCTTCTTCAATCTTCCAGCTCTCCAGAAAAGATGTCAAAAAGAAGAACACTGGGATTTAGAGAAACGGATGAGTCACTCTAAGTTAATGGTAGAGTACACCCATTTGCTTGAAATACTTGAACATTTCTTCCTTCCTTGTCTAGGGGAGACTTATGGAAAAATAAGCAGCTCTTCAGGGACCTGATAAAATATTGAGCAGATTCATATCATCACAGGGCTGCACACTGAACATGGCCTAGATAAATATGAGAATGCAAATATGCTACAAATATAAAAGGAATCTAAACGACTGTTGTTCCTTAAGGGCTAAAACTTTAGTCCATCTAGACTAGTCCTTTTTACTGGAAATGCTGTTCCCTTACTGACACTATTCAACTGCTGGATGAAATTTCTTGAATTAGGGTTTAGACAAGGAACCTTTAATATTTGAGTTAACTGGCCATCCCACCATTGCTAAGCCTCCAAGTGGGGTCCTTGGTGCTCTCTGAGTTTTTCTTATAGACATTTCATTACCAAACTAGGCAAACCAAATCTGTTGATGGCTGAATTTGTCTAAATTTGTGAAAAATTTCACAAATGGACATGGCAATCTCAACCATAGTTTCACCTGTGAACGTTCTAGATCAAGCCTAGTCCAAAACGCCAAAGAATTCCTGGAGGCCTGGGACTCAGACAAATTGACCATCAATAGGCACATAGATATAAACAACATTTACATACCACTCAAAAGAAACAATTAGAAAGTCCAAAAGGAAACAAAAAGCCTGAAACACATCCTCATGAGCAATCAACACCCATATGAGCAGACCAAGATTAACAAGAAATCAAGTAAACAAATACCCCAGTGAAGAAACTACTAATGTAGACAAACAGTCAACAACTGCCTAATCAAGGAACCACCAAGAAACGCTCCCACTAACACTGGCAGGACTAGCCACTAAAATATAAAAATAAGAGCAAATCCCACTACCTTCTAGCATTGATGTTGTTATATAGTTTGGTAATGAAATGTCTGCAAGCAAACATTCAAGCTCAGACAGTTCAACCTTGAGATACAAATATTTTCTTCTTTTGAATTCTATAAGTAATATACCATTGAGGAAATGTTTTATAACAAAAAATGTGACATAATTTAATTGAAATAATAATAGTGGTCAGTGTATTATCTTGAATCCTGAAGTAAGGCCTTGAATTAGCCCTAAATATACTACTGCAATTATGATATATAGCAGTCATGTTAAGTTCCAAACTCAGTGAATGATAAATTGCATCTAATGATACCCTGTTGATTATTAAAATAATGACTTCAGACAACACTTAATACAATATAGTATTATCCTGTAAAGCATTCTAAACCAAGATTTCTTTATAATGGTTGTTTACAAATGTCATTTATCAAAGGTCCCTTGCATGTCTAATTAGTAGCTTCCTACTTAAAGATGGTGCTGGAGAAGACTCCTGCGAGTCCCCTGGACTGCAAGGCGATCAAACCAGTCAGTCCTAGAGGAGATCAATCCTGACTGCTCTTTAGAAGGCCAGATCCTGAAGTTGAAACTCAAGTACTTTGGCCACCTAATGAGAAGGAAGGACTCACTGGAGAAGAGCCTAATGCTGGGAAAGATTGAGGGCAAGAGAAGACGGGGACGACAGAGAATGAGGTGGCTGGATGAAGTCACTGAAGCAGTAGGCGTGAGCTTAAATGGACTCCAGAAGATGGTAGAGGACAGGAAGGCCTGGAGGAACGTTGTCCATGGGGTCGTGATGGGTCGGACACGACTTCGCAACTAAGAACAACAACTTAAAGATTTTGCCTCTTTATTGTTTCCTGTTAAGCACAACTGAGCTTAATCATCATTACATCATCCTTAAGCAGTTTTCATTGCCATAAAGAATTTGATTATTTTTAATCTTCCCCTTCTTTTTATATTATAACAAAATAGTACCTTTTTGCTGTAAAGAGAATATAAAGAAAAGCAGTAACTAAGCCGTTCAATGCTTTCATTATTGATTTTCTTTCCCAGGAAGAATAGACTCTGAGTAAAGGTAATGAAAAATCAGTAAAGGAGCTCTACTGATGAAAAAGCAGTGAATAGGACAAAAGGAAGCTTTCAACTAATTAAATAAAAATACTCCTTTACTCAGCCTTTAAAAACATCAACAAATTCTGATGCTGAAATTAATTTTTTGGTAGGGAAGATAGCCACAAATCAGGTTCGAAACGGAATCAAAGGAGAACTTTAAAAAATCTGTAATACAACAAAAGAACCAAATTATTCAACATTCTCCATGAATGATGTTGGGGATTCTAATACAGAAGCATACTTTTTCTCACGCAGCTGTATCTAGAACAGGGGTGTCAAATGTGACGTGTCGTGACATATTGCGACTTTTTCCCCATTGCCGGAGCTGGGGTGGGCATGGTTTTGGCATGACGCATCCGGCCCATGGGCCGGCAGTTTGACACCCCTGATCTAGAATTACAGCTTTAAAACAATAAACCTATACATGTGGGTCCATATGGTTATGAGCTATGGGTTGCAGAAATCTAGAACATTCTATACCCATGGTGGTTTAGATTTTTGCAGCCTAGTTCTGACAGCCCTAGGTTCAAAATGCAGTTGAAATGCCCACAGATTAAAAAATACCCAAATATCCAATGTGGCATTCCTTCAAAACACTTACAAGACCATCCTTAAACATTTTACTTGATTTGAAGCCTGAGAATAAACAGAAGAGACCTTACAGCAGCAGATCATACCAAAATCTGAAATTATAAACCACAGAAGTAGAAAAAAAATAAAATGTGGCAATGAAAAACTGCTCTTCTGTCAGTGTTAACCACAAGAAAGGGAGTTACTGTTTCTGCATTTAGTTCCAGATAAATTGTGGTTTTGTAAAAATTGAGTGTGAGTGAACAGAAGAGACCCCCCCCCCATGGAGGGGAAGGTTATACAGAAGAAATCAACTCTTCATTAAAATGCTTTTCCTCCAACCCTTGTGTACTTTAAAATGCTCTCTGTTAGAGCACACTTGTAGTTTTATACTGGAAAGAAAGAATGTTAGATTGTGCAGCATAATGGCACAAAGTAGAATTCTCAACAATTGACCTATAAAAGCAATGTGGAAAAAATTCTTGATATTCAACCCTAATAATCATTTCATTGGAATTCACAATCAAAAATGTATTGATGTGATAGTGTCTTCCTGACCTTCCTTTGCTGAAATGGTCTTAGCCACAAACTAACAAATGAAGTACTTTAGATATTTCGGGACACACTGCTGACTGATAGTACCAGTGACAATCATAAACAGATGGGGAGAAAGATGAAAATCCATTTATCCTGCTACACCACGCAGCAACACTGTGGTTTTACGTTAATGTTAAGTCAATGATCTGGCTCCCAGCTTTTTAATCTCAAGCTAAATCCAAAATAATCTTAAATTTCAGGCGGATGTGTTTTACTCTCTCTAGTGGCCTTTGCTTTATTCTATGTACCCCTGCCTGTGGCTGGGTGGTGTAAAACCTAAGAGGGCACAGAGTGGAACAAATATTTATTGAATTTCCAGTGTTGGTTCTGTATCTTTCAAGCTCATTTTCCTTTGGAACGACCAATGAAACTATCCACCTAGAACGTGCCATCTGGAACATTCTGTGATGAGAAATGAATTTGCTGCAGGCATCTGTTCATCAGGGAGGCGCTGAATGGTATCCTCTACTAGGTATCTTGCCTGCTGTTCCTATTTAACTTAGACTCAAGGCGGCTAATAGTAAGCGATAAAGCTTAGACAGTTAAGATCTGATTAAACCCAGTTAACACAATCATTGACGTAAGCTAAAAACCCAGTTACAGAGGAAGGTCTGGGCTCTGTTCATGAAGAGAATGAGACCTGAGCACTCCAGAGGGAGCACATTCCGTTACTCTTATTTGTAAAGCTAGCAAATATATCCCCCTTGTCCCAACACACAACCATCACAGTTGTTGACTGCTTTGCAGGGTGCTTCATCTATTTGCGGGGTCACAGCTGAATGCTGGGAACAGGTAGCTGCTTCTGCATTGCTCTTAGCAATTGTGAGTTCTAGTCCCACCTTAGGCATGAAAGCTAGTCACTCACTCTCAGCCCAACCCACCTGTTGTAGGGAAAATAGGAGGAGGAAGGAGCATTAGTTATTTATAAAAATAGTAAAGGTGGGATTAAAAAATATAAACAAATAAATAAAACATATTGACCGGTAATGCTGGTTGGGACAAAATAAAAGACTTTCTCAATTCCAGCAATCTCTAAACAGGACTGGAGAACAGGATTGTGAATGTGTACGTTGCGATGACTCCATCTACCATTCCTTTGGAGAAGAGAAACCATGGGATTCATTATCTACTTCTGTACGAAGAAGATGCAGAATTAAGAATTGCCATTTCGTGGATTTGTCCAGCGCAATACACATTTTAATTCAAGCTTCTGATGATAATCATTTGCTTCCCACTCTCCCATTCCCGAAATCTAGGTCTAGCAGTTAGAGGAAGATTCCTGATTTTTCAGGAATGGTTATCCTGGTGCAAAAAATCCTGAATTCTTCCAACAATCGTTAGTTGTGATTTTAATGTAAAGACTATTTAAATATATGGGATTTAAATTTTACATGAACTATATGTAAATTACTTTGTTCCAGACCTGCCTACTTCATATAGCAAGAAGCCCATCATGTTACATAAAAGTCCAATGCAGTTTTCTGTCCCCAAAGGTCTTGCATCCTTACTTACTCTTGTATTTGAAAGCACAAAGCACATTAGTCACGCTCCATGAACTTTGGAGACATGTTTCATCCTGCAGCATTTCAGGTTGGCTCAAAGGTGTGTCTTTTCTAACTCTGGCATACAGCTCATTTCTAGGACTATAAATTAGAAGGAATCTGTTAATAAAAACACTACAAACAATCCCGTTTTAAAGGCAAGTAATACGATCCTGTATGGCCAAAGAAATTCAGTGTAATGCTTAAATTTAGAATACTTCCATTATTTTTTTTATTTTATTTTGGCCAACTGATGCAGAGTAGTGGATGGGAGAATGTAGACTAGATTGGGAGTTGAACAAAAATATTGGGAAAGCAGCAATGTACCTCTACTGTTGCCAAAGTCCATGCAGTCAAAGGAGTTAAACGGGATTTGAGGGAGTCTTTGCTTTGATATTGCTTGCCATTTCAGCAGCTCAAACACTAGTATGATGAAGTGACTGAAAGCTAACACCATTGTGTTCTTATTTCTTGACAGATTAAGAAATTGGGCTGTGAATAGATGGCAAGAGAGAGTTTTGAAGATTGTGAGTCTTATGTTTACCAACCATGATAAAAATATACATCTGTAACACAGATTATTCCTTTTGGGGGCCAAATTAGCAAATTTTAAAATCCCTTTCTAAAGGGAGGCTTTGTAGACTCTCCAAGTTGTACCCTTATAGTTAGACAAATATGACAATAGCCATTCTGTGGGTTGTATAAATGCTTCATTCACAAAGGAATTAGCAGGGTGCCTGATTTTTAAAAGCCAGAAGGAAATCAATGTGCGGTACCAAAGAATCCTTGAGAATGCCTGCTTATGTTCTCAGTTTTCATTCAGATGTAGCCACTTAATATCTGAACTCAACCAAGGAGAAAAACACAAGTGGGGAAAAAATATGAGTCATCTGCAGCCATTCAGCTGTTTTGTGTTCTTAGAATTAGCATGGTGGTCTGGGGAATTCTGGGAGTTGAAGTCCATAAGTCTTAAAGTTGCCAAGGTTGAACACCCCTGGATTACATGCTGGGGAAGATGTCCTGACTTCCCTCATGCACTTGTGTTAATGGCACACAATATTGAGGAAGAGAATTCAGGCTAGAGAAGGTCAGGCAGAGAGCATCTGATTTGCAATCCTGGAATGTCTTGTCTAAACACTTTTCTGATATTTTGTAGTGTTGACTGAATACATTCTCTCCTTTCAATTACAAACCTAAAACAAATACCAGAAATTTCATTGGAAGTGAAACACTGCAATTCACCAAGGCAGGCTTCACAGTAGAATGGCATTTTCTATTTATGCATACTATTTTGAGAATAACTACTCAATATTTTTGTGAACTAGGGATGCACGTTACCTACTCTTAACAATTAATGGAAGGTTAAATATCCATTAATTGGCTCCAAAGTCACCCCATTATTTAAGGAAAAGATTCAATATAATTGGAAAAGACTCAATATAATCAAAGAATTCCACAGGTACAGCATTTTCCAGTATAAGTTTTATAAAAGAAAAATGCTCAATTAAACAAAAGTTGGTAAGAAACTGGGAGCCCAGGGCAGAGACTTGCAATCTGAATTGCAAGCTACACATTTTTGGAGTTGAAGTCCATAAGTCTTGAAGTTGCCAAGGTTGGACACCGCTAGATTAGATGCTGGAGGAGGATAGCCTGACTAAAGGTAGAAATCCTTTATTTTTTTTTTTACCAAATTATAAATTTTAATGCAGCTGAAAAACATTAAATGCATGACTGGAGAACGAGATTGCCCGTTTTAAATTTTAATTAAATGTGAAAGGAAAAAAATCAATTTTTTTTCTCCTGCGTTAGGGTTAGTTTTTGAATTGCTGCTCTACCACAAGGGTATCAAACTGGCGGCCCACGGGCCGGACGCGTCACACAGAAGCCGCGCCCACCCCATTGCCGGCAATGGCAAAACTATCCAGATACGTTGAGCGACGTCACGAGTGTGACATGTCTGCTCTACAACATACCATCAAAGATGAAGGGAAAAGCCCTGGGAAAAAGGATTTGGGTACCAGCAATTGAATCCAGAAAAGCAAAGCAAACTCTTCAATTGTCTCCCTCCTGGTCACTTAGACGGGTCTGCTGGCAAACATCCTTCTGCAGCACCCACTGAGCGAGTCCCCCATTTTGATGTCCACCAGATGCAGTTTCCAACAATGGTCAGCATGGGATTGTTAGGAACCTTAGTGCTCTCTGAGCCTGGTTGTTTTCTTGCAGACATTCCATTACCCAACTAGGTAACAACAGTGCTAAGGGACTGTTAGTCAGAATGGCTGAAAATCTAGAAAGCATCGAGTTTGAGAAAATTATAGCTTTGAGCGTTTGACGCCTTTTCTCTCCCCATACTTAAAGCAATTTATGTAAGCATCTGCTTATATGCATGCACAATGCCCTAGGATTAACCCCACATTAATTTGGCTAGAAAATGTTTACACAATCCCAGGGGAAAAAAAGAGATTTCTACTTCTTTTTTTACTATCAACTACCTTATCTTTTCACCTGTTCCGAGCAAGATAAACGTGTTTATACTGCAGTCCTTTATTACAGGAGCTGTTTGCTCAGTTATGCTCTTTGTAACTTTGTGCAAAAACATTAACTGAGCTCAAGCAGCACTCAATGTTCAGTTTGTTTATTTGTTTGTTTGCCTGCCTTCTGGAAACACTGTACGTTTCCTGCTATGGTTTTTCACAAGACAAAACCCTATAAGTGAATTTTTGTGTTGACCTGTCAAAAAGGTTAGCAGGCAGATAACACATACACTAAAAGTCTCCGCGCCGTCCAAATAGCAGAACATCTTGATATTTGAAGTCAAAGGCAACAGTAGGCAGTTCCTTATGTGCACCTTGATCGCTGTGAGATTATTGAAGTTGAGATTTCAGGTGCCTTTTCTCCTTACCATGGTACCTTGTTAATTGGTTCCAGGAGGCGCAATGAGTACCGAGGGAAAGGGTACCAATTCTTTCCCATAAGGAATAATGTAGCGAATCACAAGGCATCCAACACTCTAGCTTGTGCGTTGAGCACCGAACAAATGGTGAGTATCAGGACAAAATGTTTGCGTCAAAATGCACAAATTGGATGAGTTTCAAAGCAGCTGAGGACCACCGCACAAAATACCTCAGTATAAATAAGGTTTGGTGACTGATACACTGGATTAGTGATATGGAGGCCATTTATGTGACAATTTAGATATATCTACTACTTTTAAGCACCATATCTGATCCCTCTAGTCTATGGGAATGGAATTTAATTCTGCTTTGTTGCTTAGGTCAGCTCAACTGACGTTCCATCCAGGTTACCAAGTAATCTTAAGAAGAATGAGTCAAGTCATGTACAGAGTTTTGCCGCTTTCATTTCGTGTTGAAATTTACAGTGATTTCTGATACAGAGCAGTTGTCCTCTGCACACCCCTGTAGGTGGTTCAGGGAGGACAAATTCACAATTCATACAAAAGTTACTTTACAAATTTTTGGCAATTAATCTTGAGTAACCCGTTTTCTCCTATTGCCATTTTCCAAACATTCAAAAAAGTTATACAATAATTTACATTGAAATGTTATTCCAAAGTGCTTAATAAACTATCCCCTCCCCGGGTGATTTACAATTGGGCCTATACAATTATTTACAGCTAGTACTTCTGAAGCACTTATACTATAATATGGCTTCTTGAAAAGTGCTTTATACATAGCCAGTGGTGGGAATACTTAAGTTTATTCAAGGGTTACAGGTAAGTAAGAACCATCAAAAGTTGATAGTGAACACAGATCTTTAAAACTTTGTATGAAAGTGTTTTTTTGTGAACTTGTTCCACCTGTGCCTTCATTCATCAAGGATCTCTTCAGCCACTATCTGGCTATCATGCAAAAGTGTAGAATGCAAGTGTAGACTAGATTCACGATAAATCATCCTCTGTGCTTACAACCGATATCTGTGGAGGAAAAAAATGTTATATTAATGCACCTGTATTTCAGACAGGTACAGTCTAACTTTAGGAATCAGCTGTTTGTTGGCGAGGGTAACCTGAAACCTCTAAGCTTTCCATTATTTATTTATTTATTTATTTAATTTTTTTATCCCGCCCTTCTCCTTACGGACTCAGGGCGGCTGACAGCCTTGTAAAACAGATACGACAATAAAAATACCCAGTTTAAAACCTAATTAAAAAGAAATATTTACTGTGGCCTATGTCAATTAAAATTACTCTTAAAACCCCACTAAAAATTCCCCTAGGCCAATCCCGCTTGTTGGAAGAGCCATGTCTTAAGGGCGCGGCGGAAGGATGGTACATTCAGTAATGTACCATCCCTTCATTTGAAGGCAAAAGCACTTAGAAACTGCATTCTAAATGCAATTGTAGCTTAATAAATTGAACATACCATCCGGTGCTGCAACATATTCACAGGAAAAAAAAACATTCCCTATCCAGAACAGCACATTCTGCTCACTTTCTTCCAAATGTGACAGGTAGCCCATGCCACCAGCAATCTCTTCTCTACCCCACCCCACCTCAGCAAAGTATATGAACATAAGCTTGTCTATGCCACCAGTCCTCACTGACACACCCCATATATCCTTTTAACCAAGGAGTGGAGCTGAGGAAATAGCTATTGAAGCTGGAGTCTGATAGTTTTACATCAAGTTGCCATGGTTAAGCTTCAGACATGTACATGTTGATTAGGTGCCCTAAAGCCTTCAATTGAAAAGTAATTCTTTGCAGAAACTGGTTGGGATTTTGAAACTTATTGACTAGATTATAGGCCATCAAGTCAGAGTTGACTCTTAGTGAGCATATAGATAGATCTTCTCCATGACAATCTATCCCAAGCTTCAGGACGTATTTGAGATTTAACCAGGTGAATTAATCTTTAAAGATCCATATCCCGGAATAAAGACAGACTACAACAGTTGTTGGAATCCCAATCAGATGCCATAGGAACTATGAAAAGCTTTTCATGATTTTTCAAAAAACAATTCTTTATATTTTGGGTACCAAGTAGAATCACCTGTTTTAATTTTATCAGTGACTTCTGGAGAGAAGTAGGAATTCACTTACTGCTGGATATGTGTGTCCAACTGTGCTGCTGTGTCTTCCAATATCTATAGAGAGATCTTCCTCTGTGGTTTTCAGGTACACTGGGTTGTCAAAGTTCATGCTTTTCATGTTCTTCTGTTGCCAGTTGCGCCACATGAAGTAGCCTCCTGCTGCGGCTGTGACTAATAGTACTATGAGAAATTGTGAGATTTTTAAAATTCAGCTGGAATGTCTGCTCTGTTTTAAGTAAGACTTAAAGACTAAGACTTCATTACTTGTATTATGCCTTTTCCTCAAGAATCTCATGTTGGCCTCTCCTTCCATTTTGTTTCTTCACAATAACCATGTGAAGCAAATTAGGTTGAGAAAGGCAGATGAGGGGGAGACTATCCATCGGGCATTACTACCACGTCACGATCTAGATGTGCTTTCTTCCAATGCTGTTCAGGCTCTCTGACTACTATGCCCTTCCTGCTACCTCTAGATATAGCTTTTTTCCAAAATAATTTTATATCCCAAAGGAAAACATAGTGGAGGTATAAAATAAACCATGCTGAAAATGTTGTCTACTCCTGATTTCGGGGTACCACCTCATACTTACAAATAGGAAGAATAGCCCATACTGCTGATGTACTTCTGGAGGAGGCCAGCTCTTCTGATACTGGACTGCTCTGATTTTGACCTAAGGAAAGAAAACAATTACAATATGTTTACAATGTACAATTTACAATATATTTATCTTTATGGATCATCTGATCAAGTTTCCTATCTAGAACACAGCATTGCCCAGTAAAGAAACTACATAATTCAGGAAATGGCCTTGATTTATACCAGCTGTATATCAACAGATTCTGCTCAGTTCACAATCACTCCATTATCTGTTCCAAAGTATTTCATCACTCTTGTGACATGACCACCTTCTTGCTATAACAAGAACAGATTGGACAACAGACCAACAGAGATGAACGGACATTGCAGGATAGCTGAGATACACCCAATGAGCATCCACAAATACTGTTAAAAGAACTGAAAACCCAGCCCAGATGATCAGAGATTCTAGTCTCAGCAGTAAGTAATGAGCCTCTGACATGGCTGAAGGATCATTTATGTTTGCATCCTGGAATTACTTTTGGACCCTGCCCCGTTTTTGGATTATCAGAATCTGGAGTGCCCACATAGCTATTAGATGACTTGCAAAATTCTAGCAGCTCTACCTGAACTGAATACAGGTAATTCATCGGCTTCATTACTCATTTGTTTCAGTTTAAGTTGGGTTTTGCTTTTAAATCTGAAGGATCGAATACTTAGAGCCACAAAGCTACCCAACATCCTACAAAGATCTAGCCAAACAGTGGTCCACATCCCATGGCTGCAGAAAGTCTTAGATGTGACATTGCTTCCAAGGTATTTGAACTTCCTACTTAAGTTGGTCAGCTTTAGTTAAAAGACTGTTGATTTTAACTCGGGGCCTTTTTCTGCAGGAGTCTGGAACTTATTTTTTTTTCCTGTTTTTTGTTCCTTTTGGATTGCTAAAATGGTTTCATTTAACTAGCTGCTTTGAATGTTTTGCCTAGGCAGTGAAGAATGCTGCAAACAAGACATAAGGTACAACTTTACCAAAAGTTGGCTAGGCATTCTTTAAGAACTTAAAAAGTTTGCCAAATCAAGCCAAGTCAGTCTAGCTCAGTGTTTCTCAACCGTGACAATTTTAAGGCACGTGGACTTCAACTCCCAGAATTCCACAGCCAGCAATGCTGGCTGTGGAATTCTGGGAGTTGAAGTCCACATGCCTTAAAATTGTCACGGTTGAGAAACACTGGTCTAGCTCCACATTCCTTGAAATAATCCCAGCAAGACCAACAGCTGCTCATTCCTGCTTCCGCGGTCAACGTTTTGGCTTAATTTATCCTACTTCACCACCAACGTTTTTGAGCTGCCTTGGATCAGGACCAATACCTCCAGAAAGTGGTCCAGGTGGTTTGTCTGTTCTGCTGCTCTCTTTTGTCTCAGTGAAAGCCACAGCAGTTCCTGTACCTGAAATTACAGATCAGTAACTTTGAAGCTCTGCATTGGCTCTTTTTTTTTTCATTTTTTTTCCTATTTTTGGGGTGGAAGTAGAATACCCACAGCAGATGAGTATGATCATGCAGGCTTAGTTTATCTGGCCCTGGAAGGTGTTAGATTTATTGTGCTATGAAGATGTAACCAACAGGCAAGGATATTATATTAGGTATCATAATGTTAGGAATCACTTCATAGCCAGCTCGATAAGCAGAATCATCATGAAAAACAAGGCAAGGATTGCAGTTTGAATTCAACAGAATGGAAAGTTTGACTCAATCAAGGGTTACCATAGGTTTGTTTGAACCAAACAGCAAATCTATCACCACCAGCACACAAAACACAGTATCCTTTAGCGTGCCTTAGCTGACTCACATATTATTGTGCTTTTATATTCAAATCAAAATGCCCTCTGTAATTATGCAATCCAAGACCCTGGATTAGTATTTACATAGAATTTGGTTATTCAAAGCCTCTTGCCCCTTTATAGATTAGAATTATATGATTGCCAATCGGAGTTTGAGGCAAGGAGTTTGTGAGCCCATGGCAGAGAAGAAGCTTTTTATGGCTTGTATCCAGGCACATCATGGTTGATAATTAAATCAGGTTGATGTTCAGATTTAATGTTCTACACAGCATGCAGTATCCATGAAAACGAAGAAGCCAGGCAGTCGGGATGCTGTTTAATGGCCAAACTTAATACATTAGTAAGAGTTGTATGCATGAGATGGCAGGACACAAGCGCTTCCAGCACAACGACAAAGAGTCACAGGCTGTACCTTTGCATTTCAAGCCATTGTCTTGCAGGGCATCTCCATCGGGACACGTGCAAGTATACTTTGAGGAACGACTGTTTATCTGGGGTGCAGGTAGGCAAAGGTATTCACAGCCTCCATTTGTCATGTTCTCGTCTTTGCACCAGTTTTTCCCTGTGGGTGGAAGAGTTTTCAAAAATAGGTCACCTAGGATTGAAGACTACAATTTCTAATAAAGCAGTAAAGGCTGCGGCCTACTTGCTGTTTGAAACAATTACAATGTCTTACTTGGCTTTCCACTTCAGATCAGGTTATGAAGGCATTACAAGAATGCCGTACCCCCAGAGCTCAAGAAGAGTAACCCCATTTTTATGTTATAAAGCAGCTATGGGCAACTATGGCAAATTTATGAACCATGGACTTCATGTTGCCTTAGTTGCCCGCTTAAAGGCACTATTTCTCTTTTCAGTACTAGATGGCATTTGCAAGGCACTTTGAAATGACGACACCAAGTCAAAAAGAATTGACAGATTGAAATCATCCGAACGTTTTGCTCCTCAGGGAGGCTTGAACAATAAAGGCAGTCCTTGAGTTATAACTCGTTGCTTAGCAACCAAAGTTACAACGGATCTCCCAGAGCTACTTATGATCTGGATTTGAACTTCTAATGGCCACCCTCAGTCATGTGATCACATTTATGGCTGTTTGCAGCATCCTGTAGTCATGTGACCTTGGTTTATTTATTCGTTTTTTGTCGGAAACCAGTGTTTACGTCTGGTTTCTAGGAAAACACACCCATTGAGTATAATGGATTTGCTTAATAACTGTGGCATTCGCTTTATGACCACCATTAAAACATTGTAAAATCAGGAGCACTCACATGGTGACCCACTTAACAGACATGATTTACAACTGTAATTCCAGGGTCAGTTACGGTTGTAAGTGGGGGGCTATTTGTACTGTGTTTTCCTCCCACCTGTACTTGAGAACTCAAAAGAGTTTTTGCTTGGAATCTTAACTCCTGTGCCCTTGCTATATTACCTGACTGCTGAACAAGTTCATGATACACAATGATGTCTCGAGCATCATAAAGATTATTTACTACTGTTTGCAGTTCAGATCCTGTAAATTTGTTGGCACTGTACACAGCTTCGTTTTCCCAGTCTGTCCAGTAAACAGTGTCCTAGGAAGAAAAGAGTGATTAATTATGTCAAACTGAAGGATTATTTCTTAACTTCCTCATATTTGAGTAGTGAAATGTACACTAAAGAGCATGCATTTCATCACTACAACTTATAGGTTAAAAAAGGAAACCTCTTCCAGATGAGCTCATCTTTCTTCCTCTACCAGCTTATACATTTGCTATCTTTTGTGATCAGGGACATACTTTGTCTCCCATACTTTGTTTCCTGCCCCTAAGAGTTGCAGGAAATACAGCAGTAATTATCATAAAAGGAGACAGGACAGAAGGCTATTTTTGGGGATGCATGTTTTTTTAAAAGAAAAACAGCTATATTAATTCTAGCTTCTCCAAGTTCTTTTCCTTGAAATGTTGTGGGGAAAAAAGTAAGATTATGATGCCAGGATTTTGCATGTGTCTATTAAATTTTAGCAATGCAATCTCCCCATCCCTCAAAAGAACTAGAGGCAGCTGACAGGTAAGTCACCCCTGCCATATGATCCTGCAACCTCTCAACATACATGTCTGCAAACTTTGATTCTTACCTCAAATATTGTCAAACTAAGAGGATGAGCAAGAAATTCATGGGATATAAATATAATCCTGCGGTCTTGCCCATTCATATCCACACTGGAAAGCTTATGCAGTTTGGAGTCAACCCAGTAAATACGATTTTTTACACGATCTAAACAAAAACACACTTCAGTACTTAGGCCAGAAGAACCATGATTTAACAAGAACTTCCTTACTTACTTGAACTCTCTTTAAACCTAGATATCTAGGGAAGCTATGAAGTAGCATCCTTGACTACACAATGGGTAAATAAAAGCCATGGCAAACAGTGATTGAAAGAATTCTTATCACAACCAGAAGCTGATGGCCGTGGCCATTCAGAAGCCAAGATACAGGTAGGTCAATATCACCAAGTTAGGTATTAGTGATATTTTGGCTATTAAAGAAAGAGAACATTTTAACATGGTTATTTCATTACAGAAGGTCACTTGCCTTCAACCCTTAATATACTAGTCTAATTTAACCAGTAATTCCAAGAATTCCTTAAGAAAGGGATTCCAATGTGGTATGAATAACATTAATATACCTAGTGCAATCCCATTGGGCCTTTCAATATCTGTTGTCACAAGTTGCTGCCTGTCAAGTCCATTCATCCCTGCTTTCTCAATTTTGGCTGGTTCACCCCAATCAGACCAATACATGAAGCTGTAAGAGAAACCAGGTAAGAGCCGTCATAAGTCTACTCTTGTGAGACAGTTATTTTATTTCTACCGTCTCCTTTCAAACATGTTTCTTCTTCAATTGAACCGCAACCTTCGACCTTAAATTTGGGCTGCCTTGTCAGAATATTGGACCTCCCCCTCCAATACATTATTTATCCTTACGGCTCAAATATCATTTATAGAATCTGAATGACAGATTCTCTTAGGGTTTTCTATCGTGTTACTGCATTGTTCTATGTTCTGAGGAAAGACTCTGCTTTCTCAGCAGCTATTAATAGAGATACTGAAGTAAGATGTGTAAACATCACTGGCAAGTATCTAATATTACAAACTAGCAATTCTTGCTATGCCATCTCCTGCTATTTCTTTGTCAACATTGCTGCTGGTGTTAGCACAGCTGTGAAAGAGATTCTGAAGTGAAATTACAATCACTTTAGGATTTCTTCTGAGCTGCATGGGTCTTTCCCCAAAAGACCCTCTAGTATCACTCCTCAAATTATGTGATTTAAGGCTCACAGGAATCCAGGAGTGATTTAATTTCAGGAGGATGCAGGACAATCCTACTAGAGAGGCTTAAAGTTTCTCAGAATTAATGCTCAGATACTTCCATATCAAGTATGTAAATATGGACTTACCCAGAAAGCGGATCCACAGCCACACATGCCGGCTCCCTTAAGTTAGTGTTAAATAAGATTTTCCTTTTAATACCATCAAGGCTAGCCACCAAAATGGACTTCATGGAGGAATCAGACCAATAGATGTTCTTGTAAATCCAATCAACAGCGATTCCTCCAGGACTTGGTACATTGTCTACAATCCGGCGATGTCGCACTGGTTTGTTACTAGAAGTAATTGAGGCACTAGGGAGAAACATGTCATTAAATGCAGTCACCAGGAAATACAACATCCTATATTTAAGCATATGGCAAAGGTACAAAGAACAGGTCATGTCTGGTTCTAAGTTAATCCTAGATCTGACTTGCCTGGAAGTTTAGCTTCAGCCACTGTTCAATTTTTTCCTACCTTTTTTATTTTTTGCCACCAAAACTGCTTCCTACAAAATTCAGATAGTTGTGTTCAACAAGGCTTTTTAGGATAAAATCTGCCAGGAATATAGTTGGCCCAGAGCTTCTATGGTGCTTTCAAAGTTTACCTAGATAATTATTAGAGCTAGAGTTCTCCTAGATCATGTAAAGAGCTCATCAAACATAACAGCAGTTGAAACAAGGCATATTATGCTCTTGTTAATTTTTATTTTAGTGATGGCCGATTAATGTAACAGCCATTTAGAAGCTAGGTACAAAGCAAGATTTTAGGAGAAAGCAAGGAGAACATTGCAGGTGCTTCTATTTAGATCAGGCGTGTCCAACCTCCAGACCATGGGCTGCATGTGGCCCCAGACAGCTAGTAATATGGCCCCGCAATAACTTTAAACATTATTTTGTGCATTTATATCCATTAATTATATTACATATTTTATATGTGGCCCAAAACAATTCCTATTCACTCAATGCAGTCCAGGCAAGCCAAAAGGCGGGAGATGCTTGATTTATTTTAGATCAACCCAGACTGCTAGCAGCTAAGAGCCAAGCATGTCCTTTTCCACAGAGCTATTTAGATCCTGTCCCCCCAGTAGCAGCTGCCTTCATTCTAATGCCAAGAAGAAACCAAAATGTTACTCTCTCTGCTTGGAACTATAAAAACTAGAGCTATAAATGAGCTACATAGCCCACTTCAGACCACTGACCAGACCTAGGTGCAGATCAGATGTTATGCAGTGTCTTTAAGCAAAGCCATAAACTTTTCAGAGTGGCAGGAAGTCCTTTTCATTTGGAGACCGAATTAAGAAAGGTATTCCAAGGCAAAGCAGTGAGGGTGGAAGGGTCAATTTCTTTAGTCTTTTTTTAAATTGGGAGGGGAGCTTTGACTTCTTCCCTCTACTCAAAATAGGCGCTTTAAGCTATTGGAAGTTTAATATGCTTACTTTTATGTACATTATTCCCTTTTAAAAAGAACAATTATGCTACAAAAATTGAAAACATGTTACTAAATTTCAGTGGTGTGATCTTGGGGAAGTCCAAGGGTTACAAGGGAACCCTTGTATGTTAACCACGAATTAGAAGCACTGTTATCATAAAGAACTGACACCCACGGATCGGTTTTTAAGGTATGGCAGATATGTTAAGCTTTTACCCTCACAGAGAAACAGCTTACACAAGTCGGTTTACCTGAGGATTGCATTTGGTCCAACGTCAGCCCAAAAGATTCTACGCTCAGCCATGTCAGCATCCAGAGCGACCACATTTCTTAGGTCTCCTATGAGCTGGGTGTAGTCCTGCCTTTCAAGAGCAAACTGCCTGATGTTCCAACGATTTGTAAAAAGCAGACTTGGTTCCCCTCCTGCAAGAGTAAATTTGTGTAAAGCTAGGCATAAAAACCTACAGCCAGTTGCTGAAGAAAGAGCTCTTCCCATAAGCTCTTGAAAGAAAGTTGCAAGCCTTATGCAGGGGTCAGCTTAACCATCCATGTATTCAGCCACCTTAACCGGAACTGCATATTCAAGAGTCCAAATGCCTGCTGATCACGCTCCAGAGACAGTCAGGAATGCAAAATTAACATGTTAGCCTAGATGGGATTCTCACATCTGACCATGCTAGCTGGCAGTTCTGGAGATGTAATTTCAATAGATCTGGATTGGGCAAACAGATCTATTTGATCAACAGATCAACAGTTATCGGTCTAAGAAGTGTTAGCCATGCCTTTCTAAGACCCTATGACAGAATTTGAGTTGGGTATTTGTTTCAAGCTACTTACCAATTGCTTTGCAAACTCCTGTTTGTGGATCCATTTGGTAGCCCCGGCTACATTCACATTTATAGCCCAGTTTGGTATTGACACAAATCTGACTGCAGATACCTGGATTCTGGCATTCATCAATGTCTAGGGGGAAAAAAAGATACTCACAGCTGCAACATAATATGAACAAAGGGTAACTTCAGAATTTTTTTCTTTTTCAGGATCTTTACCTCCACATGTTTTTCTATCTATCAACTCGAAGCCTGCTGGACAATCACATTCGTAACTTAAAACCAGATCTCTGCAGATATGAGAGCAGCCTCCATTGTTCACCAAACATTCATTTACATCTAAAAAGGAGAAGAACTAGTAATGCCATTCAAGTTGTTATTTATTTGGAAGCATCAGTGATGCAAATTTTTTCAAAGAGGGAAAACTGTACAACTGTTTGCAACTATAGAGTTTCTGGATTGGAATGTGGCCTATTACAATAGGTGCTGCATTATTCCTTGAGATGAGAAATTTCATTAGAATCAGATGAAAACATTTTTACTTAGTTGGCTTTCTTAACTACAACTTACTGCATTCGTTGAGAGGCTCATCACTCCAGTCCCGGCAGTCCTGTTTCTGGTTGCACACTTTGTTGAAATCTATGCACTCACCACTACCGCACAAGAATTTTCCAGGTCCAGTGCACTGATTAACTGGAGGATGGAAAGAAAAGCCACAATTAAATAAATAGCTTTATGCCCAACTTAGTGTCTCCTTGTGGCATAACTCAATTACTTATTAGTTTCAAGGAATTAATACTAATTTATGATAAATCAGGAAAGTTGTAACACTGAACATCAGTAATGTAAAAGTCTCAAAGGGCATGATCCACGGAGTAAATATCATCAACTGAAGAAATCTCTAATGGAAATTCCCATGAGATTCTCTAGGACACAGCATAAGGAATACGGCTCCTACATATTCAGGTCACATGCTGACATCTGCAAACTCTTAAAATTCTTGTTGCTTACCAACATGACAGTTTACTTCATCAGTCCCATCTATGCAGTCTCTTACACCATTACACTGTCTGGTTCCATGAATACAGTTGCCATCCTCACATCTGAACTGGTCAGGTCTGCAGGTCCGAGAAGCTGAATAGATGAGATACCGTTTAAGGACCACATTTCTATTAAACAAGTATTAATGATTAGCTATTCGTGCCAATAGTTTTAACTGAAACAATTTATTCATTGGAAAATTAAATGTCTTCTGTGTGCTAATATGGGATTCCTTAGGATTAAAGTGGCATTTATATCTGACAGTTAAGAATTAATATCTGTTATTTCAAGTACACATTTAAAAGTGTTCTATCATTCTGCAGAACCTTGGAAATGGTGTAAACACCAATTCCTGGCTTTTTATCTTCTTTTCCCAGGATTTGAATATTGAGTACAAGGATATTCACTAAGGGAACAGAATTAATTTTGTGGAATTAGAGACCGGACAATAAATGAAAATCTACTAAATATATTTTGCAAAAATAATGATTATCAATACCAACTGAATTCCAAATAAGCCAGGTTCAGTCATTCCTTCATAAAATATCTATGTCTCATCAATTCAAATCATTAAGAAAATTTGAATAGTGTACCTCTACTTCATTTACTAAGGAACCTTTCTTAAAACTAATCTTTTTTTCTTAGAGAAGTGCAAAATATTAAAAATTACATTCTTTTAGTTATCCTCACACACAGAGATATAACCATATTTGTTTAACTGATAAAACAGTGAAATTCTGAAACTTTATTATATAATTCAACATTATAAAACATCTTTAAATATACTTATATAAATTAAAATATACATATACATTAAACAAAGGAATCTTTTCACCATGATAGAACACTTTTATACAGTACTTGAGAATTAAAACATTCTTGGAAGATGATTTGGATTTGAATGTGATGAATCTCATTGGAATTCTATGGCACAATTCATTTTAAATGTCTTATGATAATCAGAACTAATTATGGAGTTTTTTGATTGGTAACACCACTCCTATAATTACACAACATAAATTGTATTATTCCAGATAGTATTAACTAATGACAAGAATATTATCATACTTTGCTATCTTTAATCATAATGCCAAATTAGCCAAGTCTTTTTATTTTTTTAATTGGGAAAACCAACCACCAATAATGATTCGTGCTGCTTATAAACTGTACTTCCTTAATGATATAAATTGATTTTATATATAAACTTACTCAATTCCTGGTATTAGCTACTAGGTTTATTATCACAAAATTCTGGAAAATTAAAATATAGTCAGTGATATTTACAAAGACTTCTGAAAACTACAATTAATAAATTCATCCAAAGCATAACTATTTGTAGATCCACTGAAATGTTTTTCCCCAATAGGCTATTTAGGTTTTCTGTAGTCATCCATTCTGTACTAAAACAATGAAGAGAAATGTTTTAAATGTTTGTACTTCTCAAGATCAATGTATTAAAGCAATAACATTTTTCTTCAGGGCCTTATGATTTTGTCACTATTTACTTTTTTTGTTCAAATTCTGTTTTAGGGTGAAAATAGTGAGTATTGCCTAAGGTGTGGATCTGGCTGGGAAGTCCTTAGTTATAGCTTTGCCTCCATAAAAATTTGTAAGGAACCTTTAGACAAATTACTGTCTAGCCCAGCTGATCTCATAACATTGTTGTGGGGTAAAAGGCTACGTAAGTTTCTGAAGGAAAAGTAGAATACAAGTCTAATTAAAAAAAACCCACTCATTTCCAATAAAACCTACGCTGCCAAGTGACAGCTTTTTACTTACGGCAGTTGACTTCATCGCTTCCATCTTTACAGTCCGTATCGCCATCGCAGCGCCATTTCTTGTGAAAACATTCATCTCCCGAATCACAAAGCATTTCGCTCTCCCCACACTTCGCAGTTTGGACAGGCTGATGGCCACACTGTTCCGGAGACTCGTCTGATCTGTCGGTGCAGTCGGCTTCCCCATCGCACACCCAGTTAATTGGGATGCAGATTTCGCTTTCGCTGGTGCACTGGAAGTCCCCTGCTCCACAGGTAGGAGTGGCGCAGCCTTTCTCATCGCTTCCATCACTGCAGTCCTCCTGCCCGTTGCAGGCAAAGTCTTTTGAGATGCACCGCCCATTAGCGCACGTGAATTCTTCGGGATTGCATGTTATGTTGGCTAAGAAACAGTTGAAATAATTTGATTTACCAAACAGAGCTACTTCTTGGGAAGCCAGTAAGAAATATAAAGAGAATATTGTTATTCTGGTGAGATTAATTTCTAGGTCTTTGCCCAAACTGCCATTTAATCTCGCATTCTGACATTTCAGCAAGTGGGGCCTAGCAAAGTTCAAGCTAAAAGTTACTGGAAGAACTGTGCATAAGACAGAAACTGCATGACTGGTGAAACTGCTTAATTTATGTTCTATACAATGAAAATGTCTATTTTTAAGACAGCTTAACCTACTATAAAATAGCGTTTTGAAAGAAGAACTATTTCTAATGGATATGGCATTGTATTTTACTTTTCTTTCAAGCGGTTTAGGCCTCATATTGAAGGCCCATTTTTTTAATGTAATATTTAAGCTAACATCCTTACTATATTAGGCACTGATGTTTAAAATTAATGTCATATCGCCTAAAGATGTCACAGTTCCTCAAAACATTAATGGGAATTTGGCAAGCCCTAGTTACATTCTTAGCTAGTTTAGTGTAGTGGTTAAGGCATGAGGCTAAAAACTGAAAGACTGAGTTCTAGTCCCACTGCCTTAAGCACAGAACCAGCTTGCTTACTTTGAGCCAGTCACTCTCTTTCAGCCCTAAGGAAGGAGGCAGTGACAAACCACTTCTGAAATCTTGCCAAGTAAACTGCAGAGACTACTTCAAGAATTAGCAGTGACTTCAAGGGAACAAAAGCAACATTTACTTTTCGGAGTTACAGGAACTAAAGAAAGGGGAATAATATCTCTGTTCAGGATCTAGTAGTATAACTAAATACTTTCTAATTTTCATGGGGAAATTATGGCACAGCCTAGCTAGCTAAGCCAGCCCCCTCATCCCCAGTAACTATGACTTACCACAGCCTTCTTCATCTGTACCATCACCACAGTCATTTTCTCCATCACATTTCCAGGATACAGGGATGCACTGAGTTGATAGAGGACCACAGCTGACTTCACCTATCGTACATTTTCTTCTATCTATTGAAAAGTGATTAAGAGTTTGCTTAGGTGCTTTTTGAAGACAAATTAAGTCTGAGGACTCAGGGCACTTGTTCAAATCAAGGGTGACCTATATGCAGAACTACAAGCCCTTTTCTCAAATTTCCTAGAGACCCATCTGCCACAACTGTTTGAAAGTTGCAGCAGCATCTCACAATACTGGGGCCAAACATACCCCTAAAATATACCTAAAATGTTTAGGAAAGTTCCCCAAGCTTACCCCAAACTCTGTATATTCCAGCCCCACACATTTTGTCCTATTATTCTACCTCCAAAGTATTAAATGTTACCTTCAATCACCAAAAGATTTCCATTCCTTCATTTAGAGGACGGCGTTTGCAACTTCTTTACAGTTTTAAACATGAAAGCAAAGCTATACAATACTGTACTTATTATCTGCTACAGATAATATGTAGGAATTGCCCATCCAGAGGCAAATAAGCCATGTGACATTATACTATTTCAGGATACTCTGGGATAATTTCTATGATGAGAACATTGTATCCTCACTTACTACAGTGTTCTATAGATCTATTTGAAATGTGTGATGCTCTATAGACATTTAAAATAATAAGCTATGAGAACTAATTATACCAAGTAGTGATTCTCTTCAGGATCTGTCAGTTGTTTCTGTTAGGTTATTAAGACTTATATATAAAATCATATTTAGCAGTTGTTTTTTCTCTCTATCATAAAACAAATTATCATAATACTATGGTCTCTCCCATTAAGTCCAAAGTTCTCAAATACTATTTTCAGCTTGGTCCCTTCCAATTCTGTGAATGAGATGAGCAATCTCTAAGTTTGATAGATAAACAAAATTTACATAACCAAGTAATCTGAAGAACATTAGAATGTTAAAGCTGTACTATCAGTCGAAAGAAGATATTTTGTTTGAATAATGCCACAGCAGTTTGAAACTGAAATTATGTCTGCCCTACCTATCTTTTGTCTGGGGACCAGCCCAATCTGAAGAATATTACAGGGTTGGAAAATTTTAAAGGAGGGAGTGCTTGAATTTCTGAAGGAAAGGAGGGACATAAATCTGACGAAAATAGATCTTTACTGACGGTCTACTTTATACAGATGAATTATGTACTGAGGCATAGGCAGTTTAGTTCGGTCTTTAAAAGGGGAAATGGTGCAGTCAACCTGCTGCATAGATGTCAGCCTACTTACAGCAAATCTCAGAACCTTCATCGGAGCCGTCTTCACAGTCGGGATCTCCATCACATTGCCACCTGTTTGGTATACACTGCCCATTCTGGCAAACAAAATCCGTGACAGAACATGTCTTCTTCACTGTATAAGAGTAACATGTTGTTAAATTTGCCTGTGTAGAACTGCTTCACAATTTCAAATGTTCTGCTTAAAAGTGCTTTGATATTTTTTCCTTCCAGAACTATTCAAGCCTCATACCTGTTTGATAGCATAGCAGACCAGGAGTCTGAAAGCAAGCAAGACTCGGAATTTTATTTTTTTATTTTTTATTTATTTTGGTATTAATTGCTGGGACAGCTTCATTTCTCAGAAAGTCACATGGTCAATTTTATCCTAGTTACTCCAAAGGAGTCTGGTAGCATTTTTTTTTTTTTTGCTAACAGATATTATTAAAAGGCATAAGCTTTCATGAGCTAAAACTTACATCATCAGATTTACAGAATGGCTAAACTGATGTAGGGCTTAAATTGAGGTGAGATATGGAGCACAGATTACATATGAGAGCCAGTTTGGTCTAGTACAGAGGCAGGCAACCTTGGCTCTTTTATGACTCGTGGACTTCAACTCCCAGAATTCCTGAGCCAGCCATGCTGAGGGGAAAGGGAGAGGTTTCCAAGCTGAGCCATGCTGACTCAGGAATTCTGGGAATTGAAATCCACGAGTCATAAAAGAGCCAAGGTTGCCTACCCCTGGTCTAGTGGTAAGGCACCAAGGTAGACACTGGGAGATTGTGAGTTTTAGTCCTGCCTTAGCATAAAAACCAGCTGGGTGGCTTTGGACCAGCCACTCTGTCTCAGCCCAACTCACCTCACAGGGTTGTTGTTGTGGGAAAAATAGGAAGGTGTGTTGGATAGTTTCATTGCCTTAAGTTATTTGTAAAAAATAATAAAGGGAGGGTAAAAATAAATAAATGCAAGACTGCAAGTGCCTATTCGGTTAACAATTGTAATCAAAACCCATTGTGTTTGTTGAGACCTTTAGTAATAGCTTGAAACTGTTTGATGCCTATGAGTACGGCAAATTCTCACTCAATATTGCTGGTAAATTCTTTTTAATCACACAAAACAGCTTATTAAAAGTTACACCTTTAAATATGACTTGTTAGTTGGAAAAGGCATTATCAGACTGTAGTTTTTGGCTCCTATAGACTAACGTAATTATCCTCCTACAATACTTAGATAACATAGGTACAGTTATGTATGCTAGTTATCAGGTTATAACAAGAAAGACAGGATATTATGACTTTAACAGCATCATGGGAAAGCAAATGTGCGGAATAGGAACATCTATGAGCTTTTTAGTTTAAAGGAGATGCTTGTTCAATTCTTCTATCTCCATGTACAATGAGAAGGAAATCATACACTTTCAATACCCTGGATTTCCAGACACATCCTGGGGAATGGAAAGGGCAGAACTAAGTTAGTTGTTTTTTGTTGCGTCTGAGATCTGAGAAGCAAAGACTGAGGTTTTTGTAGCAACTGTGAATAGGTTTCTAAAGATGTCTGCTCTTTCTGTCTAACTCAGGTCGAAGAAATGGCATTGCAAGAAGCCAAGTTCTGCGTATGGGCTTCAATACCAAGGTCAATATGAAACTCGATATAACTAGCAGTCCTATCCTAAAATAATCAGATTATGGCTACTATTCCCATAGCTGCTTTACATGGTTAGATGCTTTGATAACTCTTCTTAAAGCTTGAACTACTATTGTAATGGTTGTTCTTTCTGGCTGGCTGTCGGAGCCATGCTGACTTATTTATAAGAATATCCTACTAGTAGGATTGAGCCAGTTTAGTGTAGTGATTAAGGCATCAGGCTAGAAACTGGTAGACTGTGAGTCATAGGCACAAAGTCAGCTGAGTGACCTTCGGTCAGTCTCTCTCTCACAGCCCTAGGAAGGAGGAAATGGCAAACCACTTCTGAAAAACCTTGCCAAGAAAACTGCAGGGACTTGTCCAGGAAGTCACCCAAGTCAAGATAACTCAAAGACATATTAAAAAACCAAACCCTACTACTAAGAGACTGGGTCAGTGGCCGTGTTAAACCTTACCGCATGCTAGTTCATCACTGCCATCAGAGCAGTCTTCATCCCCATCACATCGCCACACCAGAGTTATGCAGCGGCCATTGTGACATTGAAATTGTGATTCATCACATGTTACCCTTGTCCCTTGAATTGAGAAATAAATTGCAATTAGAGCCAACAGACCTTAAAGAAGCAGAACATGTCACAGTTTAAGAGTGATAATTCCAGTCATCTAGGAACTAAAGCAGACATAGAAAGTTTTTCAAGTGATTATGAAGCGATTGCTCCTAAAATGCAATTCTTCATACATCTCAGTTAATACTGCAGTTTTGAAAAAGGAGCAGCTTTGATATATTATTTATTACTATTATTTATTAGACTTGATTCAGGCTAAGATTGACATAGCTATTTCTAAAAGTAGAATCACCAGGTTGGGCAAGTAATAATGTGAGATAATATAAGGACATTTGGACAGACTACTTTTTAAAGCATTTTTATAAAACATTGCATCACATATGCATGGAGGCATATGTACATACTTCTATTTACCTATACAGCAATTCTAGATCACCCCACTTCCAAGAGCAAATATACCTAAACACTTAAAAATGAGTTAGGTGAGGTATCAATCTATTAAGGAATCTTACATGCAACACTGGGGAAAAAATCTAAGGAATATTAGGACTCAGAAGACTAAGCTTTTTCCAAATCACCAAAAACAAAATACAATTTCCTTTCTAAACTCTAAACTTGTATATACAGTACAAGGAATGCTTAGCGCCCAATGTCAAAACTTGATAAAATACCCAGAGCTTAGACAGTGACATGTCATTTAAGAGGAAAGGTTTTAGTTACCTTGGAGAAACTTTGTAAAACATAGTTGTATTTTGGCTGATCATTGACCAAATAAACATTACAATTACGTATTTGTAAAAAATGCAGAGAATATTTGAAAATACTGGAAATGACATTCGGGTAAGAGAAAAAAATTAGAGTTAATTATGAATGAATCATTAGACTTCTGTAAATCAAGCAAAATCTGATTCAAATAATCTTTTCAATTTGGATAATTGATCTTATTCAGAAAATCAATCTTATTCAGATATTCAAGTTAAATCATTCATTTCTACATCAATCGAGAAAAAGCTATTTCAGAACATAAAACAGAAGCATCATCCAAAGAACAAATAGCAAATCTAAATATAACTTCTGTCTACTCCTAGGTTGTAAGATGATTTATATTCTATAAAGCATATTCATCCTGGAATAAAGATAAGAAATTAATGAAGGTTTAAAAAAGCTATTTTTTCTTTCCTCAGGAATAGGAAGAAAATTGAGCCAAATCAGGAATCCAGTAACATAATTTGTCAGTGACTGGTACAAAAATGGAGGAACTCTTTTACAAAATTGTACTTCTAACTGGAAGTACGGTACTAAAAACTAAGAGATCATTTTGAAAGATTAAACAGAAAAGTGTTTTAAGAACTTATCTTTTGATGCTGAAATCAAACTGCACCCGAGGAAAAAATACAGCTGCAAAACTGTTGTGCAAATATAAATTGGACATCAAATATATTGTCTTGGTACATTTAGAAACTGTTCCCTCCTTTGATCTTGCAAGAGGTGCTTTTCCCCTTTTTCAGATTTTAATTACAGGAGATATCCACAGACTATATGATTTAGACCAGGTGTAGTCAACCTTGGCTCTTTTATGACTCGTGGACTTCAACTCCCAGAATTCCTGAGCCAGCTTAGCTGGCTCAGGAATTCTGGGAGTTGAAGTCCACGAGTCATAAAAGAGCCAAGGTTGACTACCCCTGATTTAGACCTAGAAACTCATAAAAATTCAAAGGAAACAAATGCATTCTCCATATATATCTAGATAACATAGCACTTATGAGAGGTACCAACAACTTGCTTATTCTGGTATTATGTTTTGGGGTTGATAGCACAGTATTTGACAAACTGGTTATTAGAAACTTTGCTTTAGTGTAAGAACTACTAGCTCCTCCCTTTCCCCCATCTCCCCAAAAAAAACCAACCCTCGGATACAAACTCATGGGGAATCAGAACAAAATCAAACTTCATATTATCACCATAAAACTAACAAAATCAGATGTGGGTATAACCACTTTCTAGGAAAACATGGGCTGTATTATAGAAGGATATGGAAGAGGGCCATAATAGGAAACATAGGGTATTATGATAAAAATGATCTTATCAGGGAGATGGATGGTGTATAAATTTAATATATACATACACATATATATTACTGCAAAAGGAAAAAGAACCAACTCTTATGACCAACTATTATAAGACTATGACAGAATAATAAAAGAACTAGGAAAGGGCTGATGTAGTTCCCATCTTCAAAAAAAAAATGGATCCAGGAAACTACAGACCTATTAGTCTTACACCAATACCTGGGAAGATTCTGGAAAAGATAATCAAGAAACGAATCTGCGAACACCTAGAGGCAAATAAAGTCATAATAAGAAGCCAACATAGATTTGTCGAAAACAGAGCATGCCAGACAAATCTTATTGCATTCTTTGACAAAGTGACAAAATTAGTGGACCAAAGGAATGCTGTGGATATTATTTACTTGGACTTCAGTAAGGCATTTGATAAAGTAGACCACAACCTACTACTTGATAAGATAGAAAAATGTAGGCTAGACAGCATCACCACCAGATGGATTCGAAACTGGCTGACCAACTGCACTCAACGTGTAGTCCTTAATGGAACTGTATCTAATGCGGTGGGGTACCCCAAGACTCTGTCTTAGGCCCAGTACTCTTCAATATCTTCATCAATGATTTAGATAAGGGGATAGAAGGGGAATTCATCAAATCCACAGACGACACCAAGCTGGCAGGAATAGCCAACACTTCAGAAGATAGGCTTAAGATACAGAGAAGGATCTTGACAGACTTGAACACTGAGCCCTATCTAACAAAATGAAATTCAATGGTGAAAAAGTAAGGTTCTACATTTAGGCAAGAAAAGCCAAATACAGAGTACCTGGCTTAATAGCAGTAACTGCGAGAAGGATCTTGGAGTCCTAGTGGACAATCCCTTAAATATGAGCCAACAGTATGCTGCAGCTGCCAAAAAAGCCAATGCAATCCTAGGCTGCATTAACAGAGGGATAAAATCAAGCTCATGTGAAGTGTTACTACCATTTTAGAATGCCTTGGTAAAACCACAATTGAAATATTGAATCCAATTTGATCACCATGATTAAAAAAGATGGCGAGACTCTAGAAATAGTGCAAAGAAAAGCAACCAAAATGCCACGGGAGAGTTGTACCATAGCTGGCGGTGGGACTCTTAACTAGGGCTTACTTTTGGGGTAGGGCTTATATTAGGCCCACACTAAAAATCATACTAGGGCTTATTTTCTGGGTGGGTCATTTTCGGGGAAACATGGTAGGAAGAATGGTTGCAGCAATTGGGTATGTCTACGGTGGTTTAATGAAAAGGACTGGGATGACATGATAGCAGTGTTCTAATATCTGCCACAAAGAAGACGGTGGTTAACCTATTCTCCAAAACACCTGAAGGCAGAACAAGAAGCAAAGGATGGAACCCAAGGAGCAAACCAACCCAGAACTAAGGAGAAATTTCCTGACAGAACAATTAAATCAGTGGAATGACTTGCCTCCAGAAGTTGTGGGTGCTCCAACACTGCAGGATTTTAAGAAAAGGTGGGACAACCGTTTGTCTGAAATGATATAGGGTTTCCTGCCTGAGCAGGGGATTAGACTAGAACAGGGGTATTAAACTCAATTTCACTGAGGGCCGCATCAGCATTGCGGTTGCCCTGGGGGGGGCGTGTGTGTGTGGCCAGAGTGGGTGCAACCTAATGGGTGGGCGTGGATGGAGTGGGTATGGCCTGCTGGGTGGGCATGGCCAGTTCTACATCATTCATGTCAAGGGTGCCTATGGGGGCCTGGGCAGGAGTGGGACAGATCTGAGGGGCTCTGGCAGAAGGGGATGGGACCGGGGCAAGTGCCAAGGCATGGTCCACTGGGGCAAGTGCCAAGATGGCCACCACAAAATTGTACATTGGCTCCCGGCCAGCCTGGGCCAGGGCCAGGGCCAAGGCAGTGGGGGCCGTTCCCTCACTGTTTCCAGGATGGCTTTGCGGGCCACATGAAACCACTTCGTCGGCCGCATCCAGCCCCCGGGCCTTGTGTTTGACATGTCTGGACTAGAAGATCTCCAAGGTCCCTTCCAACTCTGTTATTCTGTTAATAAGAGGAATAAATTTTATCAAGGCACAATTCCATATCACCTTCCTTGGGGTGGCAGAAAAAGAGCTACCTAGTGTATAATCCATAAAAAGTGAAGTAATAATGCCACCTTTGGGAGGCCTCGATAGGTGGATTAAAATGCCAGTCGAAACATCTTGCTGACTGTGCGACAAACAATATTAAAATTCAAATAGATAACCACCTGCCACATAACACCTCAAACTTAACAACTGTCAATAAAAAAGACAACCTAGTCTGTGAATAGTGGACACGGCAGTACTTGAAGACTGCAGAAGAGAAGAGGAAGAACTAGAGAAATTCACAAAATACAAAAACCTGCAAATAGAAAGAGAACAACTCTGGCACAAGAAAGCAAAGATAGTACTAATAGTAACAGGCACCTTAGGTGCAATATCTCAAAATATCTGGAGCATGACTTGAACACCACTGATATTGACAAAATCACCATCAATTGCAAAAGGTAGCTTTATTTGGAGCGACATACATCCTGCAACAATATCTGTAACACCATCAAACAATTAACATCTGGCTATTTCAAGTCCTTGGAAAGAATAAAAATGTCAAATCCAGTCTAAACTTCTGGCTCACTGAGCAAGTAACCATAATTTTAAAAAAGCATTTTTTTTTAATACAGTGAAACTTAGGACAGAAAGCTTGAGCTTTCTACACCCAGGGCATAATTAAGAACCATAGTACCGTACCTGATTCCCTATTAAGATGATCTGAATGAAATATAATACGGATAATTTTCAGTCAAGCTTATCTGTCTGAAATTTAATATTTTAAAGGCCAAGGAAATATAGCATGATGCAAGTCTTTCCTAATTTGTTGCATCATGTAGATATTTACCTTTCTCACCTGCAGGTTAACAAGACTGAATTTATTTTTAGCTCTCACTAAAACAGCTAGTTGTCTTTAAGCTGATTTCTGCCAAGGTCCAGCTAAAGCAGTGTTTCTCAACCTTGACAATTTTAAGGCATGTGGACGTCCACATGCCTTAAAATTGTCACGGTTGAGAAACACTGAGCTAAAGATTCTATTTTTCTTGCACACCGAGTACTTAGGAAAAGTTTGTGGCTAGAAATCAACATACATTGTACAGGCAGTCCTCTATTTGTGACCATAATTGGGAGCAGAACCTCCGCTGTTAATGTAGTTTAGTGAGTTGCGTCCAATTTTGTGACCTTTTTTTTGCCATAGTTGATAAACGAATCACTGAGGTCCTTAAATGAATCACACAGTCCTTAAGCAAATCCAGCTTTTCCCATTGATGTTCCTTGTCCAAAGTCAACTGGAAATGTTGCAAATGGCAATCATGTGATCCTGGGATGCTGTAGCCATTATTAAAAGTACATGCCCATTGTCAAGTGTCCATATTCTGATCACATGGCCATGGGGATACTGTTTGGGTCATAAGTGTGAGGACTAGTCAAAATAATTTTCAGCACCATTCAGAACTAAGGGATGGAGATTGGGAAAGGTTATAATGGACAAATCCCACCTCATGAGGCCCCAAAGATTAGGGAGTTTTTAGAGTTTTAAAATATTAGAACTTTAGGCTTTTTAAACACTGGCAACTTCTCCCTTGAGGATAGCATTAGGCAGATGCAGTTAAAATTCAAGTTAAGGCATTCACACAAGCATAGACATCATTTGTCATAATACATAAGCTTGTTTCAAAATTGATTATTATTAAAGCGGTGAGCTAGATCTCTGCTTCTCCCTGAATAGAAAACCAATGAATGCATTAATCTCCACAATTTGAATAGCTTTTCTTAAATGCCACTCTTGTGGAATGTGCTTGTCAAAACCAAATTTAAATTACAAAAACTGCTAGAAGAAAGTCAATAAGTGTTTATATCTGCTGAGCAGCACATATAAGGACCTAGTCTTGATCTTCCTTCCCCTGTTGTGTAAAGCTCTGCATGTGTAATTAATTGGAATAATCCCAACAAGAGTTTTGCTAAGTGCACAATCCTTACATTAACTTCACTTGTTTCAGAGTACAGTGCTATGAATAAAAACAGTTTGCAATGCAAGATGAAAACTATCTGGTGGCTTTAATTTCTCCCTCTGAAAATTTCCTGTCAAACTTTGTGTTTGACAAGAAAAAGGAAGTGAACAATTACCAGTACATGGTAGAAATGCAAGGGAAATGAATGAATTTGTATACCTTTAGAGCAGTGTTTCTCAACCTTGACAATTTTAAGGCATGTGGACTTCAACTCCCAGAATTCCACAGCCAGCATTGCTGGCTGTGGAATTCTGGGAGTTGAAGTCCACATGCCTTAAAATTGTCAAGGTTGAGAAACACTGCTTTAGAGAATGAGGGAGTGAGTCTAAAGCAGTGCTTTTCAACCTCCCAGAATTCCCCAACCAGCATGCTGAGCAATTCTCTCTGGAGAATTCTGGGAGTTGAAGCCCACATAGCTTAAAGTTGCCAAGTTCTAAAGCCTGAAAACGTCTAAGTCAGTGATGGCGAACCTTTTAGAGACTGAGTGCCCAAACTGCAACCCAAAACCCACTTATGCATCGTCGAGTGCCGGGTGGGTGTGGCCCATTGGGTGGGCGTGGCCGCAGTGGTAACAGCAGACTGGGTGGGACTAAAAAGTTCAATCAATCAATTCCAACTTTGCAAGATCTTTTTTTTTCCTGCAAGAAGTTGAAATTGACTGATTGAACCTTTTTTTTTTTTTGCACACGGCGGCAGAGGCCTAAAGCGAAAAGGTTTTATAAAACCCAGCTGAAGGCCTAGGACTGGGACGACGGCGCGCGTGCCCACAGAGAGGGCTCTGAGTGCCGCCTCTGGCACCCGTGTCATAGGTTCGCCACCACTGGTCTAAGTAAAAAAGTAGTGGTAATATATGGTTTATTGTGAGGAATGAATTAAACTTGAAAGAACTGAAAATATATAGCCATATATGAAAACGAGTTTATGTCCACCTTGTTATATGAAATATTTTATATATACCTCTATAGGTGTTAAGGATTAAACTGTATAACAAATACGTGAAGGAAAATGGCTTGAAAAGAAAGGAAAAACCAAGAAAGTCATGACTGGATAAAGTGGATGATTTTCAAAAAAAGAAAAGCTTAAAGAACAGAAAGCAATTAATTAGTATATGGGCATAGCGGAAGCAAGAATAGTCATATATGGCAAAATAAACAGAATAGAGTTGCTATAAACTTAGTGTAGTTTAGTAAGATTTCATTTTTTTCTTCTTTAGTTTATTTTGCTTACTAGCCACTCTCTCAGTACTTTTTATTGTATCATTTACTTTGTATGGAAATAACAGGGCAAACGTAGAACATGTAATGAAAGGTTTCTGCAGGTTTTGGACATCACAAAAAATAAATATGGCTGATACCCAATGCAAAGGTTTATGCTAAATTTAATGCCCAGAATGAGATTTTAGCTCATGATATTCAATGCTTCAAAGGGTAGTCAACTCTTGTATTCAGAATTTAATCCATAAGCAGGGTAGTTATTTAAATATGTTTTACCTACTTGCTATATTACATATACATATACAAAGTATATTTACTTTGATTGATGGTAGGTGTGGTCAAGACGGCTGCACTGAAGTTATCAAAGAGTGCCAAAACTATCTTGATTCCAAGTTTAAAATGCCCAGTTTGAGGTCTTGAACATTTCCAGTACGTGTAATCCTCAACTTGCCCAACAAAGCCCAAAATTTACATTGCTAAACAAGGCATTTGAGTTTTACAATCTTTCTTTGCCAAAGTTAAGTAAATCACATATTTGTTAAAGCTTCTTCCCCCATTGACTGGAAGAAGCTGGAAGCTGGATTGGAAGGTTACAAATGGTAATCACATGACCTCGGGACAGTGTAGCTGCCATAAATACATGCCAGTTGTCAAGCGCCCAAATTTTGATCATGTGGCCACGGGGATGCTGCAATTGTCACAAATGTGAAAACTGGTCATAAGTCACTTTTTTCAGTGCTGTTGTAACTTTGGTCACTAAACACATCATTGCAAGTCAAGGATTACCTGTATGGTTGAAATACCATCACAACAATTGTGGTTAACACTGGAGTACCCATTTTGAACAGAGTTTTGCATACCTCTAACCAGGATTCTTTCACATCCAATATTTTTCTTTTACATTAACAAATAGTTTTTAGTTACTAAAAACAAAGAATGAAGAACTGAAATTCCTATGATCTTCTGATCACTATCTATGCTTATTGGAATCCTGTGGATTTTCCACTTTAGAGCTAGAACTATATTAAAACTGCATGTCCTTTCCAACATGACACTGATGGCAATGCAGCACATATGGACACCTACTCTAATGATACATGTGTAACTTGGTATTGGTACTACTTGGCCTTGAAACTTAAGTTTCTTGGCCTAATTACTAATGTTTGAAAAAGAAGAAAGCTCTTAAGTGGCTTGCTTCAGCAGGAACTGACTGAAGATATTTAAAAACCAACAAAGGAAACTTATCAATGTTTATTTGAAATCTTTCAGGCCTTAAATAATGATTTCCAGTGAAGCAGGTATTAAGAAAAAACAGGGGAAGAAATACAATGTAAGATTCCATTCCTTTCTATATCTGATGAAAGTAAGACTATAATCTAGAAAAGGTTAGACCACAGCCAAGTATTGTAAGTTTTAGCACAGCATGTTTACAATGGAGTATTTGGCAGGGAAGGAGGATTACCGTTTTGGTGGATTGGCATTTTGTTTCTCAAGTGCTAAAGTTAAAAGGTTATTCAAGTTAGACTTACAGGAAAAAAAAGCAAACCAGTGATGTGGCTAAGAACTTCAAATCCATCTGCAATAATATTAGTCATAATGTAATTGAGTCCAAAGAATTTGTTCTAATAAACACAGAGAGCTCACCTACATGTTCCTATTAAGACGCCCTGGCATTTTAGCTTGGCTTTAAATGGCCTCCCCAGCCATATTTGTCACCAACTATTACAAGTCATCATCCTACAGCATTTGCAGTACAGTCCTATTTGTGATAATTGTCTTGCAAAGTACTAGGAACTAACAGAACCATGAAAGATCAGAAGTACTTAATTGTGTGGTGAACTGTGGAGTTTCCCCCAGTTTTTATCTTCTCCAGCGGCACAGTTCAGCAAAGTTAGGCAAGCAGAGAAAAGCAGACCAGGATTATTATTTAAGGGAGTAGCTGTTTCATCATTAAACCACTCAAACACTTACATCTTAAAGCATTAATTAAAAACATCACTGGCCTTCAAAACCAGCTCCTTATGCCAACTAAAATACTGCTGAGAACAATGTGCTGTGTGTCTCTGGTTCCTGCAGGCCGTGTAACATTGCCCAAACTATATTTCCCAGATCTATCACTAGGCTCTACTATCTGCATTTTTTCATTTGGAGTAGCTCCCTCATCTCTTTTTAGGAACAGTATTCTCAGCATCTACTACTACCAGCAGTCCTCTTCTGTGTAACTCCTCCACTGACCCCACTCACTTGGAGCCAATGCTATCCTCCCCAGGCGTATAAATGCCATTAAGCCACAGTTACCGTTGCTGAATTGGTCGACACAGAGGGAGCACATAAACATTTACACTATAGTGTTGTCCCGAGACCCCCCACCAACACTATGGCGATGCAGCCACACAGAACTCTTCAAGGACCAGCCCTCCCCCCCTCAAAGGCAGATGGAAAGTTCTGCGACCAACACTGAGGAGGCTCCCTTCAGATGTACCAAACCGCGGGAAAGGGGGAGGAGAGCGAGCGAGCGAGCGAGCAGGGGGCCCTTGAAGAGCTTCCCTGGGAGCAAACGGCTCAACTTCAGGGTCAAGGCTACGGCGGAGCCCACAACAGCTGTCAGACAAAGAAAGGCCGGGACACCCTCCGCAGGAGGCCAGGTTGCCCCTCTCCCCACGCACTCGCTTCGGCAGCGGCCAGGCTTGCCTCCACCGCCAGCCAAGACCAAATGGAAAGCGGCAAACCCCCCCCCCCCCGCCTTTCTACCCGGCGTCTCGGCAAGGCGGACAGCAAGAGAAAAAAAAACGGGGGGGGGGTGGATTTTGACTACGGGCGCAAGAGCACGTAGCCGTTCGTTGGGTGTGTGAAGAGAGAATTCCTACTCCTCGGGGGGTATTTCTGGAGGAACGAGCGAGTCCGCCGCTCCCCCAAAGGCAAAGCCACCGCGCCGGCTCGCTCGCTCGCGTCCTGCCGCCCTCGCTCCGCCGCCTACCCGGTTGCCAGGCGTCCCCAGGGGAGAAGCTGGGGAGTCGCGGCAGCTTCCGAGCTAACGGAGCCCCCCCTTACTCACCACGCGCTCCTCGCAGGCAAGCCAGCGCCAGCAGCAGCAGCAGCAGCCCCAGCCCCAGCCGCCGGAACGTGTCCATCGTGTAGTAGCGCCCGCGGCGCCTCCTCACACAAGTTCGGGCAGAAGGAGGACGCGCAGGCGGGGCGGGGGAGAGACGCCTTCCTCGCTGTCCCCCCCTTTTGAGAAAGGTGAAGAGCCTCCGCTGGGGCGGGAGGGGGGGGAGAAAGGCTCCAGGTAGGGCGGCGAGAAGCAGACAATGCAGCGGCGGTGCGAGGAGGCAATTCCAGTCCGAGGCAAAAGCGCGCGCGGTTGAGTGGGGGGGGGGAAGGTGCGGGCGGCGTGTGTGTGTGGGGGGGGGAGTAGAAATGCAGGAGGTGCCGGGCAGGGCGGCGCGCGTGCACCCGCGCACGCACACAACACACACACACACCGGTCGTGCCGGTGAGGAAGAGCCGAAGAACGTACACAAAGGGGGAGGGCAGCTCGGCTGCGCTCTTATACCAGCCTCCCCGCGCCGCTCTCCTTGCGCGCCGGTGACTCACGGACGCCTGGGCGGCCTCTGGTTGGCTCGCGAGCGCCTCCAATCCCAACCGGCTGCCCTAATTTCCTGATCCGCGCAACCTGCCGCCGCAGCTGAGAGCCTTTCGCCCGGCAACCAGGCGCTGCGTTGCTGCCTGCGCTCGCTCCCTCGGCCGAACCAGCGCCGCCGCCGCCGCCCCTCTGGACCAGCTGATGAGGAGGAGGAGGAGGAGGAGGAGGCACGCAGGTGAAGTCTTTGATCTGCGGCCTCGCCTGCACGCTGTTTGAGGCTCTCGGCTGTTTCTGGGGCTGTGCATGATGGCACTCGGGGCATGATCTTACTATTGTGTACGTGCCCGCTGGTATTAATGTTGGCGTAGCTGCCAAGGCTGGAGGATCCAAAGCGGGTTTCCAAGGAAGCGATTCCCAACCCGCCTTGTTTTACTTCCTGGTAAGTATTGCACAGGATTGCTGCTGCGCAAGAGCGCGATGCCGCGGGGCATATTCTCCGAAGAGAATCGTCGGGCGTAAATCCCTCTTTAAAAAACGCGATGGCCACCTTACTGCAGATCTTGGGCCTTCTTACTTAGAAGCGGTCTACTTAAAAGTCAGTGTCAGTTAGCAATTGAAGCGTTAAAATTAAAAGGCGGCTTCTAGTTGCTAGTAAATCTCTTGAATTCAGCTTAGATCTGAAAAAAAGACCTTCATGGGATTGTTCTGTTTTGGACAAGTTATGGCAGTCACAACTCCGGAGTAAGATTCTGGAGATATCTAGACCAGTGATGGTGAACCTTTTAGGGACCCGAGTGCCCAAACTGCAACCCAAAACCACTTATGCATCATCGGGTGCCGGGTGGGTGTGGCCTATTGGCTGGGTGTGGCCAATTGGTGTGTGGCCCATTGGGTGGATGTGGCTACGGTGGTAACGGCAGACTGGGTGGGACTAAAAAGTTCAATCAATCAATTCCAATTTTGCAAGGTCTTTTTTTCCCCGTGAGAAGTTGAAATTGACTGATTGAACCTTTTTTTTTTGCACATGGCAGCGGAGGCCTAAAGTGAAAAGGTTTTATAAAACCCAGCTGAAGGCCTAGGACTGGGGCAACGGTGCACGTGCCCACAGAGAGGGCTCTGAGTGCCGCCTCTGGCACCCGTGCCATAGGTTCGCCACCACTGAGCTAGACAATCAATGACAAGCCACTGATTGTCACCTATAGATTTCAGCAATTCAGGTCCTTATGGATTAAGCATGGACCTGAAATTCAGGAGAAAAATACTGTGATGGAAAATTGCAAAAATTCCCCTCCTTTTGGTGGAATTTTGCAGCTGCTTCCTTGCAGACAGAATGGCAGACATTTATCTTGTACTCCACTAGCTGAGTGATATGCCATTCCAAATTGTGGTTTACCGAGTAACAGTTGGAAGGGACCTTGGAGGTCTTCTAGTCCAACCCCCTGCTTAAGCAGTAGACCTTATACTATTCGAGACAAATGGCTGTCCAATCTCTTAAAAATTTCCAGTGGTGGAACACACAGAAGTTCTGAAGACAAGTCATTCCACTGGTTAATTGTTCTCTAAGGTTTGTCAATCAGCAAATTGTTATGAACCCAGCCATGTCTGAAAACCATGGATTGTTCTACTGGTAGTGCACTGTGTGAATTTAATTGTGGCTCATGTAGTGAACCATGGCTAATCAAACTATAGTTTAGTATATCATTTAAACACAGCCACTGTATTTTTTGTTGGTAGATTTAGAACTTGTTGAAAGGTTGAAAAGTATAACAAGAATGTTCCTTACCACTGAATTGTTAGTGTCTTACTTCTAAGGCATATAATAGGAGAACCATTGGGTTTTTTTAAGGCATATCGAAAAGGACAAAATTAAAATTTGAAGTGATTTTGACCTTTGCATATTAGGTGGAATTAAATTCTGCTATACTCTCTTTATTCTGAATTAGAAGCGCATTATAGTTGCACACATATTTTATGCTAGAGCTACAGGGCCAGTGTACTTCAATAAACCTGTAATATGTGAAAGACAGAGCTAAAAATCTTCAAAGATTCAAGAATAACCAGTCACCTCCTCTGCTGTGTCTTGATCGTGTGTTTATAGATAACTTTATACTTCCTTGTTTATAGCCAGTAATTAGATGTGATCAGTAAAGCAGTTATTGGCATATCAATGCCTAAAGTGCAAAATTCTTTTTAATTGAATTTCCCCCAATGGCATCTGGTGATACAATAAGCACAACTAATAAAAACCAAGTTGCATGCATAGCATACTTATAGATAATTTCTAAAATGGCTTAAGAATTTATAAGCATCCTGAGGTCAGGATTAGCAATTAGCTTTCCTATCTATGTTGCTTCATTAACTTGCTAATTTCTGTACTGTATGTGAAAGTAATTTGGGTAAAAACAGAAAAACCTGACCAAATTGCAAGAGTAATGAAAGAAACATTGGGGAAGGAGGGCTTGGGGGCTAGTCAACAAAATATAAACTCTGGCCTTTGATATGGGTAAAGGAGAATATTTACAGCTCAGTGTTGAAACGAGGGGTCATTGGTGCTCTGAGTTTGGTTGTTTTCTTGAAGACATTTCATTACCCAAACTAGATAACATCATCTAATGATGTTGCCTAGTTTGGGTAATGAAATTTCTGCAAGAAAACAACCAAACTCAGAGAGCAGCAAGGACCCATCTGGCCTTTGAATTTGCATGTAACCTTAGCAGTAGCTAACTCAGATTCAGAGAAGGCACTTCAAGAAGGCGACTCACTTATTGCTGAGTCATTTTTCCCCCACTTTGCTTAAAGTTAACACTCTTAGGCAGAGGCGTAGCGTGGGGGGTGCAGGGGGGCCCGGCCGCACCGGGCGCAACATCTGGGGGGGCGTGCTCGCACTCGCAGCTCTCTGCCCCTGCCTGTGCGAATCCGATCCGAGCCGCCGGGTCGCCGCCCACTGTGGAGGGGGGGGGCGCAAATTACTTGCCTTGCCCCGGGTGCTGACAACCCACGCTACGCCACTGCTCTTAGGTAGGAATGTTGTTGTTGTACCATCCCATGAAACGTAAAAGTCTGCTGGCAGTTTTTTCAGACCAGACTTTTACATTTCATAGGATGGTACTGCAACAACAACATTCCTACATAAGAGTACATGATGTGGAGAGGGGCAGGAAACGGTGTTTGGTTTGTTTAGACTTTTGTTCCAACTCTATGAAGACACAAATTCTCTTGGGGACAATATAGAGAAAATAATATAAAAGTTTTCCATTTGCAGAATAATGCTAGCAATTAGATATTAGCATTAAGCGCAGAGCCAGTTTGGTGTAGCTAACAATTAGATGTATAAACAAAGTATTTTCTTAATGAACATAGTACGGGCATGGCCTGCAGTTGGGGCATTGCCAAGAAGAACAGTGCACAATTCATAAGTTTTAATTGAGCTTTCTAAGCCCTTCATGTCTTGGGGCCAGGTTACCTAAGGCAGGGCTTTTCAACCTTTTCACCCATTGTACACTTTTAGGATATGGCAATATCCGAGTACCACCAGTCGCCTAGCAAGGTGTCAAAAACTTGATGACCAAAAGAAAAAAAAAGGAAAAAACTGATAAAGTACAGGTAGTTCTCGACTTACAACAGTTGGCTTAGTGACTGTTCGAAGTTACAATGGCACTGAAAAAAGTGACCCCCAAGCCACAGCCGAGCAAGACACCTGCCTGCCCTCCCGGCGGTGCTCTTCCTCCTGTCCGAGGTTTTCATTGTTGTGAGCATTTCTGTTGAGGATTGGCAGTGGGGGTAGGGTGGGGTGTTTGGTTTTTATTCCCCCCATCTGCTGGGTGGTTGCACCAGGTTTTGGTCACTTCACATGACCCTGGGACACTGTGACCGTCATAAATATGAATCAGTTGCCAAGCATCTGAATGTAAATCACAAGACCCTGGAGATGCTGCAACATTCCAGCTGATCGGCGCTTCTTCTGGGCCCAGCTGGAGCCTGGCACTGATCCTGGTGCTTCCGCTGAGCCCTGACAGCCCTGCAGCTCCAGCCATCTCTCGCTCAGGCTTGTGTGGTGCTGCCACCGGTTCAGCTCATTCCCCTCCCCCGCTACCACTTTTCTAGGATGGTCGTGTACCACCTGCCAGGTGCCAATGTACCACAGGTGGTACCCGTACCACTGGTTGAAAAGCCCTACCTAAGGGACCACCTTCTCCCAGTTGTTTCTACCTGTCCAATTCAGTCTGATAGCTTGGACATGTTGTAGGCCCTGTCCTCTAAGAAATGTTGGCTGCTGGGAACCAGGAGACGTGCCTTCTCTGCCATAGCCCCTGCCTCTGGATATTCTCCCTTCAGAGATCAGGATGACCCTGACCCTACTGAACTTTCATGATTATGTGTTCAGGCCTGGGGCCCCAAATGTATTAACGGCACCATTTCTCGCATGCATTAACACCCATGGTGTGAATTTTGCCCCCTTTTACACCCTTTTTGCCACAGTTGTTAAGTGAATCACTGTAGTTGTTAAATGGATCCTGCAGTCATTAAGCAAATCTGGCTTCCCCCGTTGACTTTGCTTGTTGGAAACCAGCTGGGAAGGTTACAAATGGTGACAATGCAACTGTCATAAATACATGCCGGTTGCCAACTACCCAAATTTTGATCACAGGACCATGGGGGTGTTGCAATGATCGTGTGAAAAACAGTCATAAGTAATTTTTTTCAGTGCCGTTGTAACTTCAAGCAGTCACTAAACAAATGGTTATAAGGACTACCTGTATGCCATCCAGAGACATTTGTTGAGACGAGCGGCTATAGAAATCAAATTAAGTATTTTAAGCAAAACAACCCTGTGTCCCTCAAGTAGTCCATGGTATTCCTTCCACCTTACAAAACAATTGTTCAGTTGGAGGCAAAGTATGTGATATTAGTTGTTGGTATGCTTTTCACCCTAACAGAGGTAACCTTTGTATATGTGTATGTGTTGAGAGAGAGCTGTCAGCATGCATCATGCAAAATCTCTGAACTGACATGCTGAAACATCAGGGCTCAAAATTTTCCTTGTTCCTAGTCTGCAGAAGTTGAGGGTTTTTAAAATACAATTTGGCATTATGAATGATCCATCTTTTCTTTTAGATGTTTAATGAAACCTTTTTGCAGCTCATAGAAGATGAAATCGACAAAGAACAAGATGGACCTGTTGGGCAGAGGAAACATTTTGGAAATTTAACAGGGAAAAACATTGCATCATCTGAGAAATGTATAATTATTTTTCACTTTGCTTCCTGAATTCCTACATCCAACTGTGGAAAGATGATGAGGCATCAAAATACAGAAACAGAACCTTATTAACTCTATGCACTTAATTCTTTCCACACATGAAAGAAGCAAAACTGCTATGATCTGTTAGGGATGTGTGTATGAATAATTAGTGTTCTATATGTTATTAATGATGGTCCCTCAAACATTCTTGTAAAGGAAGGTGTTTAATAATTGTTTGAAAGTTCTAAAATAAAATGCACTATAATTATTACATTTGTGCAGGAGTTTTCATTCTGGATCCTACAAGTATTAGATTACACGAGAGGCACTTTGGTTTCGTGGTTAAGGCAGCAGGCTAGCAGGCAGATCGTGAGTTCTAGTTCTGCCTTAGCCATGAAAGCCAACTGTATGACTTTGGGACAGTCACTCCCACCTCACAAGGTTGTTGTTGTGGGAAAAATAGGAGGAAGAATGTGTGTTGATGTTTGCTGCCTTGAGTTATTTGTAAAAATAACGGAGTAATGTAAATAAATTGGACATTTGAAATATAGCTATAGTTAACTTAGTTATGTTCTTCTAATTCTAATGGTCTTTTATTTCTTAGCAATATCCATCTTTTTATCCAAACCAGACAACGGGCTGTAAAATCGAATTTTAGATCAGGTAAACCCAGTTCTCCTCTTTCTTTGTATCCTGTATATCTTGTATTTAACTTGTAGCATTTTCCCTTGCCATACAAAACACCCGTTTTTACCACAGAGATTCTCCCCAACAGTGACAATTGTGGTTTCTCCCATCTTAGCATGTCTTTTAAATTTCATTCCAAGTCTTAACATAATTATTTTGAAATAACATACAATTAATATTTGTCATAGTGATACCCAAATATTTTACTTTTTCTCAATCTTAAAACCAGCTTAATCCACCATTTCTATTTGATCATCTGTTTTTATACTTTTGTTAATATCTTTGTCTTCTAGTCAGTAATCTTAAAACCCGCTAGCATGTCATATTTTTTTTATTTTCAACTTCTAGCCACAATCATTTTAAACAATTTATAAACTTTATTCAATAAGATCTGATGATAGGTTGTTGTTTTTTTAAGTCAAAGCTTGACCCTCTTTAGGTGTTAATGCCTTATTAGCCTCTTTCCAACTGTTTGGCATCTTTCCCCTTTATAAAATAGAATTCATCAAATTTTGTAAACATTTGTAAAAAGAAGCCAGTAAACTATCTGCTCCAGGCACTTATATAATAATAATAAAGTTGGAAGGGACCTTGGAGGTCATCGAGTCCAACCCCCTGCTCAGGCAGGAAACCCTATACCATTTCAGACAAATGGCTATCCAGTCTCTTCTTAAAAACTTCCAATGTTGGAGCATTCACTGCTTCTGGAGGCAGGTTGTTCCACTGGTTAATTGTTCTGTCAGGAAGTTTCTCCTTAGTTCTAGGTTGCTTCTCTCTTCTCTCTTTGGTCAGTTTCCCTCCGTTGCTTCTTGTCCTGCCTTCAGGAGCCTTGGAGAATAGCTTGACTCCCTCTTCTTTGTGGCAGCCACTGAGACATTGGAACACTGCTATCACGTCCCCCCTCATCCTTCTCTTCATTAAACTAGACATACCCAATTCCAGCAGCCGTTCCTTATATGCTTTAGCCTCCAGTCCCCTAATCATCTTTGTTGCTCTTCTCTGTACTCTTTCTAGAGTCTCAACATCTTCTGTTTTAATCTTTTTTTATAGCTTCACTTAATTATTTATCAGTTTGATCAAAGCTGTGTCCCAGATTAAAGAATGTATGGTCAAGCAGCCATAAGTATTTAATCTGTTTGTTTCCTGCATAATGTGAAAAATAGGGAGATGGACAGGGATATGTTTTATTTGCGTTGAGACTTGTCTCATTGCTGGGGTGATATACAAATCTTTGTTTTGCATATTCAGTAGCAAACCGTTTTTCTTAGACAATTAAAACATCATCCTTATGTGTTGTTTCAAACGAAGCAATCTGACCGCAAATCTCCCTGTTGGGTATATTTTTATTTTATGCTCTGTGTTTATTTTAAATTTATTTTCAAGATCAGCATCTTTTCAGGGCAGGTAAGACCATAAAACTAGTTCTGTTATATTAATTGTAAACAGTTTCAAGTGCAGCCCGTTGCAATAAAACACAACCCTGGCATGCCTGTCATCAGCAAGTACAATAAATTTTTTCAATTAAAATCCAGAGAGAACAGATGAGTTTTTAAAACCTTCTTTAAAGTTGTGGCCACAGATGTGGCCAGCCATATATCTCCCGGGAAGAAGCCTTCAAGGATCCTAGGCCATCCTTCATATTTGCTATGACTTAAAAAGACTATCCTGTTTGTCAAGAGCACAAAAATAATTACAGATTGTATGAATAATCAAGAGGAAAGGGAATTTAAAGGACAGTTCATAAATTATTCTGTCTGTCAAGAGAGATACTCCAGAACTAGTTGCTATAAGTGAAAACAAAGGCAAACAACAGGATCACATGGAAGAGTTCAGTTTAGATCCTGGGTATAACTCCTATAAACGAAAGAGAAAATTAATGTTTTGTTTTTTTCACTTTTGAGATTCATACCATGAATCTAAAATGTATAAAACTGCTAAGCTACAAGGCAGTCATCGGATAGAGGAATGCTAATCTTGGACACACATTCTTCCATATGCACAAAGGTGATCTACCGTCTTCGACATCCAGTCTTCAAACAATGACTTCATATCCCCAGGATCAGATTGATTCAGGTCCTGGGGATATGAAATTGCTCACTGCAGTGCATCCTGTAAGCTCTTGTTACATCAGAAACCCCCATTTTCTCTCATATGCTTTAGATCATCGGACCTTTTTTGGACTGACATGAGAAATACAGGCACCGCACAATGGAGAACTGGCTGCAAAAGCTGATGGTGTTATCTAAATCGACTGCTTTAATTAAAGAAGACAACTAACTTGCTTTTATTTGGAAACCACTTCTGGACTCTGTGCTTGAGGTGGAAAAAATGAAACTTCGATTTTGGTTTTTGCTGATTAGATAGATTTGTTGTTGTTATAGAAATGACTAGAATATATTACTGCGTAAAAGTAAAAAGTCGAGGTATGTTTTTACCTTATTCTACTGCGCTAAAGAGAGTTGGAAGTCAACTCTTTTACCCACTTTTTCCTCTTTCCTCCCCTACTTTGTCATTTTTAAATTTGTCTTTGTATTTTATATTTCAATAAACTAGTAAAATTTGTAATACCAAAAAAAAATAAATACATGCACTGCACCCTTCCTTCCCATGTTTGTCGAAAGCAACATGGGCAAGGAGCAAACCCAAGACATTAGCCGTGCTAATTGTTTTGAGCCCAGCACATTTTTCCATGTCGAAGGTCCTAAGTTCACTCTTGGCAATCTAGCTAAATCAAAAGGGAAAGTTCTTTCCATCAATGGCTGCCTATAGTAGAGTAATTCCTGATGGTTGTGTGGTGGAGTTGAAGCACGAGAGTCCAAAGGGGAGTACAAGATGGCATGTGTACAAATACTCCACGTACTTGAGACTTCATAAGACAAACTATATAACATGATACCAAGACATAAGTCATCATTTTGATTTTGTCATGGCTTGTTAATAGATCACAACAGTCTAATGTAAATGGTGGGAAAGCCTTTCCTCTCGTATGTTTTGTTCTTTTTTACCCAAACATCAAAAATTATGAAACATGGCACATAAGGTCTAAACCAGGGGTAGGCAACCTTGGCTCTTTTATGACTCATGGACTTCAACTCCCAGAATTCCTGAGCCAGCCATGCTGGCTCAGGAATTCTGGGAGTTGAAGTCCATGAGTCATAAAAGAGCCAAGGTTGCCTACCCCTGGTCTAAACTGAGATCTTGCATAATGTATGTGTATGTTTCAGGTTAGTGCAACCATTGCAGATAAACCAAAGGTCCAGGCAACCTCTGAAGTTAAATACTGAGATGTAGATGATCTTTTATTAAGAAAATTTATATGGCTGCCCATCTAACTCATTGTGGACCCAGGCAGCTTTCAGAAATAAAAACCCAATACAAGACCCAATAAAACCCCACCTCTCGCCCCTCTAGCAACAACATCCAATTACTTGATGGGCTCTATATCATCCTGGAGTCCTCAGACCCGCTGGCAAAACCATGTCTTTAGGGCCTTTCAAAAAAATGTCAAGTGGGGGCCAATTTTATTTCTGCAGAGATAATGTTTCACAGGGAGGGAGCCACCACAGAGAAGGCCTTCTTCGCTCCGCTACATGGATCTCCTTAGGAGAGGGGACCTATAACATCCCTTGCCTCCCTGCTCTAGTGGATTGGGTAGATATAACTGGGGGAAAATAGTCCTTCAAATAACCTGGCCCCAGGCCAGGGAGGGCTTTAAAGATGAGAACCAGCACTTTGAATTGGATCTGGAAGCAAATTGGCAGCCATGAGAGATGTGATACACGTGCAAATGCACAAAATCACATGGGTCATCACACTTTGAACCAATTGAAGATTCTCATACTTTTCAGAGGCAGCCCCATGTAGAGCACATTGCGGTAGCCAAGATGATGGGAGATGTCCCTACTCAAAAGCATACAAAACTGCTTGCAAGCAGAGTAGAAGATACTGGATTACATAGACCAAATAATCTTGTTCCATCTTCAGTCATTTGTATGAGCAGCATTAGAAATTATGAGACAATTAAAGTATCACACAGGTACACAACAAAACAATGCATTTCATTTATAAACAAAGCATTGCCAAATACAATTATAGTACTTTTCTCTAGCTAAACTTCAACTATCTTTCAGATTTTAAGTTAAATTACAGATAACAAATTAATGTGTGTTGAGGCTGAATGCCAGAATTCTTCAAAGGGGAGATGTATAAATTATATATTCAAAATCTGATGCTTGTAGTCACTGTAATGATACCTTTTTCTCTTTTGTAATGGTTTCATTAAGAGCTTGTGTTGGAAGATTAGTAGATTCATATCAACACCCAAGTACAAAACTCACCTGATCATTTGCATTATTTTTCTGCAGTTTTTTGGAAGGTTTCCAGTGGCTTATCAGGTCAATGAACTCAAAGTGATTGCTATTTGTGATTTGCAACAATTAAAATTAAAATTTAAAAGTGATAAAATCAACATTGCAGGAAGAACAATGGTACTTTGATCTGCTTGGAGATATTTTTTTCCCCTTCTGTTCAATTATGTGTGGTTCTTGGAGACTGCCTGGACAGGTCCTTGCAGTTTTCTTGGCAAGGTTTTTTAGAAGTGGTTTGTCATTACCTCCTTCCTATGACTGAGAGAAACTGACTTGCCCAAGGTCACTCAGCTGGCCTTGAGCCTAAGGTGGGACTAGAACTCACAGTCTCCTGGTGTGTAGCCTGATGCCTTAATAACTATACCAAACTGCCATTAATACAGTAAATAATTAAATTGACATATAATAAGTATTTACCTCCTTTTAATAAGTAGCTTTCAGGTTGAAGAGTCTTATACCCAACAACGTATATAGAATTGTAATTGCAATATAACACCGATGAGCATACATAGAATACATTTCAGTTAGCTTTGCCGTGAATGTCTTCCACATGTATAGTTCAGTTTATGGAGGTCACACTATGCACATATGTCAAGTGGCTTAGATTGGCGAAAGGCAAATAATATTACTCAAGAGAAGCTTACAACTTGAAATACTGTGCTACAATTAAACACTGAATGATTGAAATTTGTAATGATGTCAGTCTTGTTCACGAGTGGGGAATTCTTAGTCATTACAATGACTGGAAAATTATTTCCCACTAAGCAAAAATGTTTCTATTTTCAGAAGGTTAATTAGCAGATTACTGATGAGAAATGACTTAATAATAGCAGCTGTTCCAGGCTTGACATCTCCAGTACTCCCAATGCGTACTGGAGTCTTTATCCCTTTTTATTGGCAAGGATTTGTGGAACAGATTCACTGCTTAGCACCAGGGATGTCAATGATTGCTAGCCACCATTAAGAATGAAGCTACAGTTTTGCCAGCATTGTGAACTGAACAGAACGCCCCCCAAAAGGCTGTTCCACCGCCACCCTCAAACAATGGGAATAAAATGTTGCAGCATGGAAATGTAAAGATATACTTCCCAGCAATAGTTGAAGCTTATAAAAGTTCACTCTACAGTCTAAAAAAATTAGTTTGATTTATTTAGGTTCATAGAAAAAAGCTAACATAACAGATGCCTTCAAATAAATAAATAGAAGGAACAGTAAGAAGGATCCACTGCAGATAACACTAAAATGTAAACTCATACAGTAATTGCAGGTAAAAACCAAGGTACGCTTAAAAAATGATCCAACAAGAGTTCTTCAGATGGTTACCTAAAGCCTGTAACAATGGAGTCAACTTGACCCCATACAACAGCCCACACATAGGCCAGCCACCTCCATTATATTTGCCAATCTGCCTTGCTCATAGCAATGAATAATGAAAAGAGGCCAATCTTAAAATCTGGTCAGGTGACAATATTCCTTCAAGTAACTTGGTTCCAACCTATTTAAGGCTTTGAAGTTTAAAGTTAACTCTTTGGGATTAAAAAAAAAACTTGGTAAGAAATGTGGCTATTACAATATTGGTGTCCTATAAACTAAATGCCTCGCCTCCACACTCAATTGGCTGAACCAGTGGAGTTTCTGAGGTGCTTTAAGCACAGACCCATGTGTGGAGTACATTACAGTCACCCAGCCTAGGCCTCACCAGTGCAAGGATGAAATACTCAAGGCAAGGTGTATTCTCTAGATTGGACTCTGGCTGCCCTACCTTTGTAAAGTGGTAGCTAGGGCTCTTAAAAGTAGTCTAGGGGCTGGGATGAACTGAGTAAGTATTAAAAGCCATTGGTTGTGCCCCCAGAAGCCTCAGAATTTCTTGACTAACACCAATTGAAACTAGTCTACCAACTTTAGACATATCAGGCAGAAGGATCTGGCCAAGATGACTGAGAAAGTTTTCTCCCAGTTGGTATCAAATAACAATATTGAAGAACAACTTTGCGGAGCAATTGGTCCATCAAGAATCCTGGTGAATGGTTCCTTGCTTACATGACACACCCTCTTCTCTTACGGGATTGCTAATATGTTTGCTTTGTTGATGTGTGCACGCCAGATGAAAGCCATACGTGTATGAGTGGATATCCTGGCTGCCAAAGATGACTTTTAAAGTATTAATTGGAGTTTTCCAAGGAGCTTATTTTCTGCCAGCTTTTATGAAGGAAACAGGTGGATTGCAAAGGCACTCCTCCCCTCCCTCACTTTCTTCCACCAACTTTTTGCTCAAGAAGCTGCCCAAAGGTTTATAATGGAGAGCCACACTGCAACAATGCTCTTATAATAATTCATAAGGATTTCCTCCAGAATTATCCTATATTATCCATAGGTCTCTTTTAAATCCCAACCCAATCATCATATAATAAAAGCATGTTGTTCATGTAATTAACCATTTAGCCAAAGTTGAAAAATGCCATTTTAACACCCATACTTCCGCATGTTATATTTGTATTCTCTGTCTATGATGTCCATTCTACCATATACAGAACTGTGTTATATGATTAGTAGTAACAACAACACTACTTTCCACATCAGCGCTTTTCATTTTACCAGGAATTCACTAGAACAGCAACAGAAGATGCAGCTATGAGGATAACTTCAGTAGTCTTGTCCTACCATAACCAAATTACAGCAAGTGACAACCAGCTCCCTCAGAGTGGAATAACTGAAGCACTAATATTTGCAGGCAAGGCTAGGCCTGCTAAGAACAAGGAAAGGATGAAAAATAAACGGAGCATATGATAGGAGAAACAGGAATTCAGTCTACTTCTCCTGCTTTTGGACAGTTCTTTAATTTGTAAATTACAGTAAGTTAATTTTAGGGAGGTTTTGTACATTCTTGCTTCAAAATGGCTCCACGAGAAAGCTCTGTGGCCAAAGGGTGCCCATCCAAGTTTGTTATTTGTTCTCTCTTTATCATCTTTGTGTGAAAATAGTTTGTATGACTCATGCTTGTCCTTTACAATTTTTAAAAAATGTATTATCGCATTCATTTAATCAGTTTATATTCCGCCTGCTGCATCTCAAAGCCTGATACATAGAAATGTTATTAATGAATCATTAGGAAAGGAGACCAAATTGAAATGCCCTTCCAATCCACAATTGTGTGGTAGCCCATTTATTGTGATCCTAGCTGACAGATCCCAGTTTATGGAGGCATTATTACAAATGTTCATTGCCATTATATATTTATGAAGCAAAAGTTTTATCTTATTTTATAAACATATTTATCTGATGCCAAAATATAGGGCTTATATGGCAGACCAAAATCCTAGGATCAGTTAGATGGGAATTCATCATTTGGCTTCCTTAATCAACAAGAACCAAACTGGAGCAGACCTAAGCAATAGATTCAGTGCCAGCAGAAGGGCAATATGTGCCTGTGCTTTAAGGAATAAACCAGCAGATAAACCAAAAAAGCAGGAGGTGAAACGTATGTAGTAAGAATGGGTACATCACATAAAAGATAATGTATAGAGGTGCATCTGTCCATTGAGAAGCTAAAGTACACCATCTGAAGAAATATTTTGTCAGACTCCAGCAAAAGAGAATGATAGACAATAGAAGAAAAAGGAAGTGAAAATGTAAGTTAGAACACTTAAGTAAATTATTGAGGTCAGAGCAGGAACCAGAGTGATAGGAATCATCCAACAGATTCTTTAGCAGACCGTTGAATTGCTGGTTAAGGGGTGGTTTTATACTTGTGACTAGAAGGGATGTTACAAGAGGAGAAGCTGACATTTCCAGCAGACAGACTGGTGTGCAAAACAAAGATATCACGAGGGACACCCAGATGGCATCAAAAGAGCTGTCATATCAGCGGTCCTGATAGGTAATGGTATTTCCTATCAAGAAATGGAATGGCTAATTCACAGATATCCCCTATGTTACCTAGCTAAATGACTTAATTATCACTTTTTAAAAATTAATGTATGGTTTTAAGGGGGGGAAATGCTTTAATCAAGGAGAAAATAGATATTTATTATATCCTGGAGGAAATGGATTATTCAGTTCCTTTTAGTCTGGGTTCAGATCAAGATATAGTAGTCAGGTGGCATTGGTCTCACCTGTTGATGGCCTATGGGGGCTTGAGATGGGGGGCAGTGCATCCATCCTGGTCTTCCTTGATTTCTCAGTGATCTTTGATACATCAGTTATGGCATCCTTCTGGACCAAACTGGAGCGGTTTAGAATGGGAGGCACAGTATTTTTCCTCTGGAAAAATTGGTTCCAGTCAATTCCTCCAGACAGGAATTGATGTTGGCAGTAAAGTCTAGCCTGGATCCCTGTTTTTTGGGATGCTTGAGGGCTCACACCTTTTCTTAAGCATCCATATGAAGTTGAATCTTCATGTGTTGGATTTACATGCATTGAAATATCAGTTAATACTTGATTGTACATATTTGCCCTTTGCCAACCAAGTGATGCTATCAGAGCTGTTTTCTAGTGTCTCGTGCAGAAGTTCTCAAGCTTGGCAATTTTAAAATGTCTAGACTTCAACTCCCAGAATTCCCCGGCCAGCTATGAGGGCCTAAGATGCCGAAGAACTGGCTTCAGCTGCAATTGGTCTATAATGTGGCAATGCAGATAGTCATGAGTGCACCAGGTTGTGACTATGTAACACCATTATTTTATGAACTTCTAAAAGGCTTTTCATCGCAACTCAACATACTGATTGTCACCTACAAAGCCCTACATGGCCCAAAGACAGGTTATTTGCAAGATTACCTATCTCTGCCCACCCCACAGGATGGACACGTTCCAGATCCCCACTTCGATACAATATCATCTGAAAGAATGCCTTTTCTGTGGCAGCTGCTGCCCTTTAAGATAGATTCCTCCCCGCCCATTCCTAATACTTGGATGGTGCCAACAGTTAGCCTTCCTGAAAGTTTTAAACACTCAGTAGTTTCCCCCAAGTATTAGGTTAGGATGATATATCAGTCCATCTTTGAAAATTGAACGTGTTCTTGGTTGACCCAATTTTCTGTTTCTTACGGATTTTGCTTTAATTTTGTATGGTCTTTTATTTACAATTATAGTCTTCTATTTTTTTTAACCTTGATATATATATTGATATAAATTGATATAAATATATATATTGCCCAGTGTCAGAAATGTTGGTCCATTATATAAATCTAAACAACTTGCCAAGATTCTAGTTTTGCTACCTTTTGTAATACGGAAAGACTTCTTCGGCCACAACGCCATGGTGAGGTCAGTAAAAATACTACATGCAAACTCCAGGTTCACTCCTCTGTCACACTGTATTCCACTGTCAGTGACGATTTTCAGTACAAAAGCTGGATTAGTATCTTGCAGCAGACCGAAAAATTCTATAGCACTTCAAGGTTAACAGATTGTGACATGCAGACCTGCTTAGTAGTTGGATGCATTCTGAAGTATAAAGGAACAAAAAGCTAGTTTAGTTTCTTATAGGAAGAAAAGCACTGCATGTTGCTTTCATCATCGTAAGTAACAATATGGATAGGCAAATAGGTATCTTCTATTATATATCGCAACTTCTCTATACTGTCTTTATATAAAACACGGCATTGCTCAGCAATGTATATCAAAATTATAGAAAAATGACATTCTACTCTTTTCACATAAGCTCTCAGCTGGACAAGGTCATTTCAGTACTAATCAACTTATGGTGCTGGAGTGGACAAAATGCGCTTTGAGCTTTAGTTCTTGGCTTACTACAGTCCTTGGAACGTGTTCAAAATTGTTGGGCACAATAACGAATGAATGCAGCACAGTGCATTTTTTTCCTCACACTTAATAGGTTAAGTTGAATTTCTTTCCAGTGGGAAAAGATGCAAGAAACTGACCAAGAATAGAAGGTTCAAGCTAGATTTGATGTCTGCATTCAAAATGTATGATGATGATGTAACCTGAGTCAAAATACAAAAAGCAGCTGGGGGGAGAAGGGGGGGGGAGAAATGAGGTGATAACTAAACCCAGATGTCTTTGGTCTACACTTTCCATTTTCCCATTTGAACTACAATTGCTAAGCAGCCAGAGATTGCAAGTGTGATAGTTAAAGTAAAAAGCAAAATAATAATAATCTCAGAATGTTATCACTACCTGGGAATGGAAGAATGGGGTCTCTAGCTGGGCACATGTTAATTGTGCACTCATACAATTCATCAAGATCAGAGACCAGAGGACAGCAACCAGAGATAAGAACAACAGTTACCTGCCATGCAGCAAATCAGGTTTAACCTAACAGATAAAAAAAAGCTGAGGTGTAGCATAATATATTCTGGTGTGTAAAAATACAGAAAGAATCTGTACTGTTCCTTTTGGACTACTCAACACTTTCCACATGAACTATAAAGCTGTCCTCCTCTCCACCCTTTAACCCAGATTGAGCTGGTTAATTCAGCTACAGGCAGGAGGCATGTAAGTGGTATGAGTGATTGAACATGCAGTTGATTTTTTTTCTCAAATGTTGAAATCAATAAAGCATTATTGCAGCTGCTGAATCTCAGTGTCTATGTTGCTCACTGCATAAGATTGGGCTACCTTTTCTAAGAAGCTTCTTCCCAATATCAGCAAAGTGTAACCCATTAACTCCATTGTCAGAGAAAACAAGCCCCATCTGCTTGGAGTGAAATTCCTCTACATTTTGAATGCAGACATCAAATCTAGCTTGTATGAGTGCATAACCCCTTTCTAGCTGCTCCAAAGACCCAAGAGAGGCATGGATTTACTTCTTGGGTGGTAGAGTTCATTCTACAGAGAAACTTCCATATTATTCCAGCCCTTTCATTCATTCTTAAGCTTATACCTCCATAAGAGTAGACCTCTGCTAGTCAGATGCTATATCCTTTCACAAATACATAATATATGTATATTCCTTTCTTTTTTCATCCATGAAATCATAAGGTATAATTTTTCAAATGACAGACATCACCAGGGAGGATCACAAATGTTGACCTCTGCTATCCAATATGGCTTTGCTCAATCAAGACTCTGATGTCTTGCTTAATAGTAAGACAAAGAATCCTACACTAGGTTACTAGGCTTAATCATGCCGGTATCTATGCTGCATACAATATTGCTCCATAACAATAAAGACAAAACCAATCAGGTTTGGCTAATATCCAATTTTACTCTATGTTACAAGTCCAAACAAAGCCCAGTTTTACCATAAACATGCTCATGTTATTTTATGCAAGCTGCAATCTCTAATAAGGATGCAAATCAGACTTATGGAAAATCAGAAAATAACTGATTTGGGTAAGGAGGCCACTTCTGTTTGCAGTAAACATAATGCCTATAAACTTCCAGGAATTTGTTCCAATAAACAAAACAATCCAACTACATTTCTTATTAATATAGACTAGAATTCACCTTAAGAGTTTAAAAAAAATTGCTTTAAATATTGCTCAGGCATAAATGGAAAGTTAATATTGTTGTTACCAATTGGCCAAGGAGTCAGATGGATGTCATCATCCTAACTGCAAATGCAATCCAAAGTATTAGCGACACTGAGTGGTTTTATGTAATCATAATTTGTTAAAACGTCTACATCTCCTGACTCCCGACAGTCTGGGTGACAAAGGACCTAATCATTTGAGGACAAACAAAGATAAAAGATGGCAAGAACGACAGACCAGATGGAATGAAGTGAGGACTCTCACTCTGCCTTACCAAAGGCCTGGATGAAGAGCTAGATGTTCATGGCTCTTCTAAATAAAAGTAGGGTGGGGACTATCCAAATCTGGGAAGGGGAGGGAGAGAATTCATTCCAGAGGGCAGGTGCTGTTACAACAGAAAAGGTGCATTTCCAGAGTCTCAAAATAATCCAGAGGTTCCCAACCTTTTGGGCACCAGGGACCGGTTCCATGGAGTTTTTCTGCGGGCTGGAGGGGGTGTGGTTTTGTGCACTGCCTGCATCTCGTGGATGTGGCTTTGCTTGTTTGGGCGGCCTGGTACTGGTCCACAGACCGGGGGTTGGGGACCCCTGGTTTAATCTAAGCAACCAGGAGCACAGCAATCCACCTGCAAGATTGGTCAGATACTGTGGGAAACAGTCCCTCAAGTAAATAGGTCCTATGCCATGTAACAACCAACATTTTAAATCAGCCCAGTAAAGAAACCAAAGAACCAGCAGAAATATGAAGGATTTTTATACTTAATTGAATGTGAGATTTTGCGTTTCTCCTAGCTATGCAAATCAAGTGAGGCAAACTTGGAAAAGTAAATACATGTTTAAAGGATAACTGCTTCATGATTAAACAACTCAAACACTTCCTCCCAAGTGTTGACTAAAAACATTGAGGGTCTTCATAATTAGTGTCTCAGTAGTCTTGGCATCTTTCATTATGGATAGGGCCCCAACTCTCTCAGGGTTGAACTTTCAGCATCTGTTAATACAGCAGTTATTTTCTCTGTGGCTCTTTCTCCACTAGCTTGCTCACCTAGAATCATTAGTTTCTGCCATAGATATTTTAAATCTTCGGAGTTTTGTCCTTTCCCTTTTACTGTTTAGCATCTACATCAATGGCCTAAGTCTAAGATGAGATAACATTAGTATGCTGGCAATGTTCAGTTAATTATCTCCACCTTAGGCTGTTAGATGTATTGGGGTCTTGATGCAGTATCTGAAAGATGCTAGGACTACTGTATAAGGCACAGATGCTATTAGATAGAAACCTGGTTGGGGAATCCCCCTCCATATGGGAGTTTGCCCACATCAGTGGAGTCCTTTTGGACTCATAGTTCCTATTTTTAGCAAATTGAAGCTGTAGCCAGGTGATCTTTTGCACAATTGAATCTTGTGCACCAGCTTCTTTTCCAGGATCAAGAGGATTTGCTCAGTCAGTCACAGATTATTGCAACACACTTTGCAGGAGCATGCTCTTGAAAACCACCTGGAAGCTTTAATGCTAGAGCATGCATTATGAGTGTATCAATGTCCATCCATTAACGATACTGGTTGTCCTCTTTAGAGCCCTACAAAGCAAGGGGCCTGTATGCTTTTCCCCCACTACCTTTCCAAAGTTGAACCTGCTCATCCAGTGAAATCTGGGAGAAGTTTGCTGAAGAAATTCAGTGTCAGGGAATTAGCATTCAAGGCTTCCTGGTAATGGCTGTCCTTCTTTGGAACAATTTATTCCCCAGATATCCAAAGAATCCCCCTTGTTACTACATGTTTAGAGAATCAAAACCTGTAGAAATACTTCAGAAATGCATTTGAGGCCATCGTTTTTCTCCCCAATGGTGCATGAGAGCGATTGAATACAATTGCACTTTTGTTTTTAATCTGATGTAAAACATATTGCAGTAATAAATCAAAGTTAAAAGTTCAGACCTAACAATATAGAAACTGCCAAGTTTGAAGAATATCAAGGACTTCGCAGTTCAACCCTGAGCTCCATGTATTCTCTTCCATCAGTATAGAAAGAGCCTCGTGCCATGTTTGTTTGTATTTATTTTATTTATATATATTTATATAAATTTATATTTATTTATATTTGATATAAATTATGTATTTGTAAATAAATTTATTATTTATTTATTCTCCTTACACCATGTTTCACATTCCTTAAAAGCTGCCGCCCATTTACCTCTTTTAGAGGATAAATGGAAAATCTAGTAAGTGGGCTGCGGTGGCCCGCAAAGCAGTCACCCCCCCCCCCCAAAAAAGGAGGGAAACGCTCCGCAGGAAACCTGGTTACTCCTTTCTCCACGCGGGGCTCCTCAGCAGTATCGAGGCTTCCCTTTGCAACCCAACGCCGACGGGAAAGCGGCACCTGCATCTACCCTGCCTCACAGGAAGGCGGGCGGCAAGAAAGATTGGCCTTGCTTAAGGACGCAAATACCCATAGCTCTTCTTTAAAAGAAAGAATTGCTGAAACTGAGGAACAAGGGAGTCCTCGACTCCTACGATCTGGCGGAGGTAAGGGAATCACGCATCCGCCTCTTGCACCCGCACGGTCGCCTAGCGCCCCCGGAGAGGGCTCGGAGCCCCTTCCTCTCCACTAAGCCGGCGCTCGCGGCGCCTGCCACAAGGTCGTTAACATTCAAGAAGGAAAAGGTGAAATCGGGCGGGACGGGCTCGTTCATCGCTCCCTTAAAGGAATAATACTCTATATTTACAGGGGTAGTCAACCTTGGCTTTTATGACTCGTGGACTTCAACTCCCAGAATTCCTGAGCCAGCATGGCTGGCTCAGGAATTCTGGGAGTTGAAGTCCACGAGTCATAAAAGAGCCAAGGTTGACTACCCCTGCTCTATAATGACTTTGCCACCGACAAGCGTGCAAAACCACTCCCGGAAAGGCGGAGAGAAAGCGGGCGGCAAAAGCGAGGAGCGAGAGAACTCCCGCGGGAAAGGCGGCGAGCCTCTCCGCGACCCTCTTGCCGCTTTTATACCATTCTCCGCGCTCAGCCGGAACCAGGCGGTCGCTGGTTGGCTGCGACCTCCTCCAATCCCAGCCGTCGGTCCCGATTTCTTTCTTTCTTTCTTTTTTTTTTAGCCTGGAGGGCGGTGTCACACCGGGCGAAGAGCCGCGTGAAATGATTGCAAAAGTGCCTCGTAAACTGAAGGGCGCGAGTTGCCTATTTTGAATTAAATGTTTAGTTTTCCACTGGAAATCGTCTAGAAATCCTGGGTATTTTAATAGCGAGCTCCATATAAGGCATTTTCAGCTTTCCCGATGAGTATGCCACAAACCTATTTAGTACCCCTGGGATAGTAAAATTACTGGAATAGCAACATGAACTAATATAAGAACAAATCTGATGTATAAATAGGTTTGTGGCATACAGCTCCAGGGCTTTGCTTTTGTTAAATATTACTGATTGATTACAAATAATCAGCTGCCTTATGAAATGTCTCTACAAAGAGAAAATGTATATAAATACAAAATCTGCGGTAGCTACAGTGTTGAGGATATTTTCTCATTTGCATCTTCCTCCTTAAAAGTCCACGTTGGGCAGGGGTCTTCAAACTTGGGCCTTTTAGGACACACGCTGGCTGAGGAATTCTGGGAGTTGAAGTCCACAAGTCATAAAAGGACCAAGTTTGAAGACCCCTGATGGGAATATGGGAGAACCACAGAGCCCAGCATCAAGATCGCCACTCAGAAAACCTATTTGATTTTTGGGACCATTTAGATCAGAGGTGTCCAACCTTGGCAACTTTAAGATTTGTCATGAATGAAGGTGAATATCCTTCATTCCCAGGATAATGTTGGAGGTTCAATCTGCGTCCATCACTGGGTCCACCAGAGGTTTTGAAGTCTGAGCTTTCGGACTTGTGCTGGAGGCCATCTTCAGGGAACTTCTCTCTAGCAGTGTGTGTGCTGTTCTGTGTGTGCTGTTTATGGTGCCTGTTGTATGTGGCTTTTTAAATGTTGATTGGGGTGTGTTGATGGCTGGCTTTTAAGTCATTAGCTGTTGTTTGTTTGTGCTGCCCAGTCCTCGCCTTCTACTGGTAAGTACTTGATAGGCTGGTGGTAAATCAGCATTCCTGTTGATTCCTAGAATTTCCAGCAGCCAAGCATGGAGAATTGTGGGAGTTGAAGTCCACAAGTCTTAAAGTTGCCAAGGTTGAACACCACTGATTTAGATGTTTGTTTATAAGCTACACTATGCTGAAAAGTTTGATTTGGGATGCACATTTTGTTTTCTTTCTTCTCACCTTTACAGTGGGTGGTTTTTATCCGGGTTAGGAATGTTACCAATGAATAATCGGGTCTGAATAATGTGAATTTAATTGGCTTCCATTTTTTATTTGCAGGAACACATTTGAAATTCAAAACCAGCACGACAGGAAGACTGCATGATCTTTTAACTTCTGTGGAGAAAATGTGTTAAAACAAAGATGAAAATACTGAGCTATTTAATTGTCTTCTCCTACACAGTATGAATGGGGGCTTTTGCCGTTGTCACTGAAGTATGATAATCCTTTTGCTGCTGGAGAAAATTTCTAGGAATACTGTGGACAGCCAAGAAAACAGAAATGGATCACTAAAGAAATCAACCTAGAGGTCTCACTCCAGCACAAATGACTACCTTCAAATTATCCTACTTTGGACACATTGTGCAAAGATCTAGCTTTTTAAGAAGGCTATATTGCTGGGAAGGGGAGAATGAAATGGAAGAAGAGAATGACCAACCACAAAGTAGAAAAACCAGGTTAGGGACAATCATGAACAAATCTCTTCCAAGAGTTGACACCTACTTGATGACACATCAATTAAATATGCATATAACAAAATGAGATGTTGTCTCCTATAACTGAGTGCTATTTAGATTGATGGGACTTATCCTCAGCAAAGTTTATAGAATTATATTTTGTAGCCGTAGGTGGACAGAATATGTTCTCTCAGTAACTGCCTTCAATATCTTCACCACAAGTAGGTGTGTTAATGGAGATCATGCACATTTGTAAAAAGGATTAACCAAAAGAAAATAGTGTTAATCAGGAGCAGCCTACAGTTTGAAAAATAAGGTAGAACTCTGAGCACAGATGGCTATGTGTCCTAATAATAGTTTAAATAAAGAGATGCAGATTATAGTGAAATAATCCCTTATCACAAAGGTCTGGATCTGTTTTGATGTTTACATTAAATGTATTTGGCAAATAATGGAAAAGCTGACTAAATCTTCACAAATCGTTTTAAAAAGAAAAGAATTATTACAGCTATTAAATTATTAAGAGTTAATAAGGGATAAAATAAGTTATAATTCATTTAGAGACATAAATTCTAAAATCTGTACAGTCAGCCTGAGAATCTCATGAGGATACAGAGGCTTCTTTTAACAAAATTGATCACCTGCAATTAGCAATTAGTCCTAGGAAGAAGGCAATAGCAAACTACTTTTAGAAAACCTTGCCAAGAAAACTACAAGAAATTTGTCCTCAGAGAATCAGACATCCTTGAATGGAAGAAAAAAAATGGGAGAAGCTGTGTTATACTTTAATAAGGCTTATATTACAGTTATTCCCATCCAACTAACCTCATATTTTAACTTACAATTATCAGTTTATTTCTTGATTAATGTCCAAATAGTTATTTCAGCAAATAGATTGCAAAAAGTTATACCTTCGGTAATTAAAAATGATTAAGTTAGCTTTTTAAAAAACAGACACTGATCAGGCAATATTCAACATGGTAGATTTGATTAATTTGAATAGGAATAAGGAGAAACAAATAGCAGTTATATCCTTGGGATCTTGAAAAAGCATTTGGCAATAGGAAAAGACATTAATATTAATACCAAAAACTTCAATAAAGTTTAAACTACATCTTCTGCAACGAAAATAATATTTCAGGCTTATTGATCAGTGTAGGAGTAAATCATCTTGCAACTGGAAATCAATTAGATTAATACTGTAAACACAAGTTTGTACAATCGACTATAGTTTATCTTTCTAGGGAAAAAGTTATTACTTGTATTAACTGAACTGTAAGATAAGATGGAGTTTTAATATTCTCAACTGTTCATCTTCCCTTTGCCATACCTCTATTGTATGGAGATTGACATCTGACAAAGAAATATTATCTATCACACTTATCTAACATTGAATGGATAAATATATGGCTCCAATTACTCAGTGGTTTACAGAGTTGGTTTTATTAACAACAGATGAACAAATTTCTTTTTGACATATATTAAATATGGATGATTTTAATGAAATATAGCTACTCTTTACTGAAATTGTAATTTTTTATATATTAAGATGTATCTACCATAAATATACACCCTGTGGTTTTTAATCTGTTTCTTATTCTTTATAACTTACTGCATTTAATTAATAGAGTAATAAAATACATTACATGACTTTGAGTAACATGGGCTGGATTGGCAAAGGGAAACACTAGGGCTTAGTACAGGTAGACCTTGACAGATGAGCCCAAAATTTCTATTGCTGAGCAAAGCAGTTGTTATGTGAGTTTGTGCTCCATTTGATGACCTTTCTTGCCACAGTTATTAAGTGAATCACTGCAGTTGGTAAGTTAGTAATACAGTTGTTAAGTGAACTTGGCTTCCCCATTGACTTTGCTTGCCAGAAGGTTGCAAAAGGTGATCATCAGATGACCCCCCAGGACATTGCAACCGCCATACATACGAGCCAGTTGCCAAGCATCTGAATTTTGATCATGTGACCGTGGGGACTTAATAACAGCTATTGTCCCCATCTTGATATCTTCCAGGATTCCCAGTCTTTATTCCTTTTTTTATTGGCAATGATTTGTGAAAAGCTGTATCATACAGCACCAGGCATGTCACTGACTGCTAGCTACCATTTAAGATTGAAGCTACAGTTTTGTCAGTATTGAATGCAAAAGCTTCCGGGGAGATGTCCTGAAGGAAAGCCAAACAAGCAAAAAAGGCTGCCCACCCAGCCCCCTCCTCAAACCTGAAAGTTGCAAGCAGCATGGTAGTGTAAAGAAGCAAAACTTTATAACAACTCTTAAAACTTATAAACATACAGTGGACAGCCTAAAAAAAAAAAATCCCTGTATCTAATTTTGGCTTGATTCCTTTAAGTATATCTAGGTCACTTTATATAAAAAAACAAAATGCTTTTTTAAAAAAACAAACAATAAAAGGAACAGTTAGAAGCATCCACCATAGACATTAATGTAAACCCATTAACTGCAGCTAAAAGCCACTAAACAAAAGAGATTTTGAGATGGTTCCCTAAAGCCTATTTCAGCAGGCTGATAATAGGCAGAGAGGATTTTTCAAGTACTTTGGCCTCAGTTCATTTCAGACTTTGAAGTTCAAAATGGACACCCTATTGGGCTTGGAAATGTTCTGGTTACAGAGTTCATCCTTGCACATCAAATGTACTCCAGTGCAGGATATTTTCCAGACTGGAATGTGTCTGACATATCTCTTTAAACTGGTAGCTGGGAAATTTAAAACCAGACTAGAAACTAGAAGGATTGGATGGAGAAAAATTAGAAATATTCAGCAAATCCACATTTGATGGCATTTTCACAGAAACTCAAATTTTCTATTGCCTTCCCCTTGAGTGACACCTTTATTCTTCCTGTCTAAGAAGAGGGACATCAAAGACACAGCATTTTAAAGTAGCTACTGACAGGTGTAGCCTCCAAGCACGCCAAATCATTTTTTTCCCTTATGAGTCTAATCACTGCACAGACTTATTAAGTAATGTCAACAACTAATTATGTTTGTGTGTTTTAATTATATTGTTGTAAAGCATACATAATATACGATACCATTTTGGTTATGTTTTGATTTTGATTCTTCTATCTGTTTTCCTCCTATCCCCACGTAACCTTTGTTCTGTTTGTACTATACGTTGTAGGTCAAATGAGCCTGGAGGCTTAAGGGAAGTTTCATGCTTCCCAAACGGGTTCAGAAGAAGGTGACAGAGTTGATACAGGTACCTGAGGACAGGCTGAACTCACTTAAATGCCTTGCTCAGCAATGGAAATTCTAGTCCCAATGGTTGTAAGTCAAGGACTACCTGTAGTAAGCAGAGGCAGTTGATATTACTGACGTCCTCTGTGAAGAATTCCCTAGATTAATATTTCCAACATCCGATCATGTTTGAAAACCACGATATTAACCAACCTAATTTGAGCAATATGTCAAATCTTGGTTCTAATGTAACATCCACTCTCAGTAAAAATTGATTCGAATAGTATTGATTACTTCACTTCCTCTGCTGAGTCATAGATAACTAAACTATCTAAAATGTTGCAGGCAAAAGACAATCACTCATTTGTTTTAAATGCTTCCTTAAATTGATTTCCGACTCCTAATTTCATTGTTTCTTTGTTACTTCCTTAAATACATTTGAATGTTCTTACAACTTTAAAGGACATTATTAGTAGAAACAAATGGCAATAAAAGTCCAGTAGCAACATGGACTTTAGGAAGGTCAGTTCCTGTTTCGTTTGAAGTGATCTACAGTGTCTTAAATTATATAGCCTGTCAATCGGTGTGCTGCATGATCGCAGCTGGCTTTTAAAGCCCTCACTGCTGACTATATCATCTGGGTCATGATTCCGCCATTGCAAAATTTTGCTGAGTGCATAAAAAGTGTCCTGAGTAAGAAATAACGGTGGGGGTCATCATTTGGCATCCTTGATCAGAAAACAAGCTGGGCAATAGATTCAGTGACAGCAGAAGACCAGTTACATGCCTCTACTGGAATAAACCACAAGATAAGCAAAATAAAACCAAAAAGGAAGTAAAATGTAGCTATTTAGCAAGAAAAGTTGATACAGAAGGATGATTGGGGAAGCTGAAATAAGATAAATGCTGACAGCAGCTGAAGAAATAGTCTTTGACCGGCCCTAGCAGGATAGAATGACAGATGAGAAAGACAAGAAAAAGGAAGTGAAAATGTAAGTTTGAGGGCTGCGTAAAAGACTGAATACAGACCAGGAAGAGACGTGATAGGAATCACCCAACAGATTTTTTAGCACAGGGGTCTCCAGCCTTGGGAACTTTAAGACTTGTGGACTTCAACTCCCAGAATTCCCTACCTAGCCATTGTGGCTAGGAAATTCTGGGAGTTGAAGTCCATAGTTACTAAGGTTGAAGATTCTTGCATTAGAAGACAGTTGAATTGTTGGTCAATGGGTTCATATGGAAAAGCCTGATTCCCACTTGGTGTGGTTTTATAGTTGTGATTATAGAAGGGCATTATAAGAGGAGAATTTGGCCATTTCCAGCAAACAGACTGGTGTGCAAGACAAAAGGTATCATGAGGGACATCCAGATGGCACAGAAGAACTGTCTTGTGGGAATGCTTCAGAATGCAATAAGTGTTTCCCATCAAGGAATGGAATGGCCAATTTGCAGAAATTCCCTACATTAGCTAGCAAAGCGGTGACTTAAATATCATCACTTTTTTAATAATAGTAATAAGAACTTTATTGTCACTTTGAATGTACATCAGTCGGCATACATCAAAATGAAATTTCGTTGCATACAGCTCTCAAAGGGCCACCACCTCCGATATACCCCCCTTGTTCGTGGCCAGCTCAAGTTTCAGATCGTCCATTTTAGTCTCTAGGGAGCAAACGATGGCAAACAGGGCAGATGGAAATGGAGCTCCATGTGGATTAGCCCTCAAATTAGCTTGTATTCCTGTACAACAACCTCGCCTCCTTTCCTTTTTCTGATCCTATCTCTTTAAAATGAATATATGGGGGTAGTGTATCTATGTATGGGAAGGGAATGGTTTAATCAGTGGAAGAAATAATAGACAATTATATTGAGTGTTTCTGGTTTTGAAAACCTGCCAGGATTCCAATTTTTGCTGCTTTTTGCGGCATAAAAAGAGTTCTGCAGCCACAGTACCGTAGTGAGGCCAGTTGAAATATTCAATGTGTGTCGAGAGCCTTTGGGGTGAAGGTTATGCTACGAAGTTCCACTGTCCGTTTTTCACCTAATCATATGGGCACATACATTGATTCCTTCTATATAGTAGAAGATTGACATTCCGTTCCATCACCAACTTTTCCCCTTTCAAGTGATTTAGAATGCTGGAGAATTCCTAAAGTATACAGAGCATTTTGGGATCCATAATGCTCATTTCACAATATCTTTACAATCAGCTTACTGATTGAATTAAATGTGACTCCTGGAACATACCAGGCATTCCACAGGTCAGGCCTTTTGTAGCCAGTTCAGTCAAAAAGGGTGTTTTTTTTTTCATAAAGTTTTCTTCCAAGATTTATTGAAAAAAAATAGGGTAAGATTACAGAAATTTTAGCTGCTGGATTATTTTCATTTTCAAACTCAATTTCTCTTTCCATCTGTTGAGGCTGAGACTTTTTCAGTTTCTTTTTTATGAACCAGCAAGCTGGCTGCTCTCTTCTCTGATAACCGAGGAATTTGCAAGCAACAAAATTCTCATTGGAACCTCCAGCTGTGAACACATCATTAATTCAGATATGCACGAAGCACAGCTTTTGATGGGTGGACATCTATCCGAAAGTAATGGTAGATCATTTTAGACTCTGCATTTGAACATCAGTAAAATAAAATGTTTGCAAGAAAAAAAAAACATGCATGAACAGAACTGTAGAAATAGGAAACACATTTTCTTCTACAAACTCTGGAATATTATATTGAGCTGGGGCTCTTTTGATGGTATTGTGATATTCATTCCTTCAAAATACGGTAAGCCAGCCTTGTTGCATTTGGTGGCTCTCCTACAAATGCATATACTCCATTGAGCCAAAGCATTCAAGCTATGGCAAGTTCCTTCTCTAAATATACATTTTTCTGATTTTAATGCAATCCATTAGGGTTTTTTTTTCATAAAGAAACATTAAAATAAATCACACAATTAGTTAATTTTCCAGAGTGCGCAGAAGTAAATCTTTTTCCAATTCCTACTGTTCTAATCATCAGGACTTTTTTTTTTTTGTAAACATTTTGTAAAGGCATGATATTTTTTTTATTTCACAGAGTCAAAAGGGGAAAAGTGCATGGGGCACCCAAGGGGCATTTGTTGGTACCTCTCTTAGACTGAATGCATCTTTTCAGAGTCAGAAAAAAAAGGCTTTAAACCCTTCTCAGTGATAGGATCTTCTATAAATAGCACATCTATTAACATAGAGGATGACATAGAAAAGCTATTAACATTTCCATTCCCTCCAGCGGGAACAAAATAGATCACAAGGTCTGTGCCTTAACTTTGACTTATAAAGAACAAAACAAAATATGCCTGCTAGGGTTAGAGGCAGTGTCCTAGATTTCACATCCAATTCACAGGGCCTCGAATAGAGCAAGGCTGATAACTTTTGTCCACATTTACATTTGCATTTCTACTGTAAAAATTTCATGCAAGCAGAAATCCAGGGCTAAAATAATTCTTCTTGGGGCCCACATCCAATTGAACTAGTTTTTGTTTTAGAAGCTAATTATCTGGTAACATCCAAGGGCACTACCATATTTAGGAAAGTTTTCAAACTTGATTCGTTGGTAAGGTAAAGGCATTTTATAACGCCTACAGGATATTTAATATATCCCCCATACTGTTACTTCATACCAGCCCAGCAAAGGCAGCCAAATCGGGGGGAAATTCCCACGCCCCTGTTGAAGCAAATCATATTAGCAGGGAGAGTCTGTAGGAATCAAACTGATAAAAGTAGAATCACAGTACAAATCCCATGTCATTTCACACAATGAGGCTCTCTCATTGTAGCTTCTGGGGACTACAGATATTTTGTGTGTGTGTGTGTGTGTACACACACATGAAGAACAGTGCTCACAACTTCAAGACTAGCTTACTGACTCCTTAATCTAAATAAAGTTAATTGTGTTAATTGTATAATGACTCAGTACTGCCCATTCTGAAGGTTCAGCAGACTTTGGAGAATCAATATCACAATTTTAGTCTTTTGGGAAGCAACAACTAACAATGTATTTTTCAATGCGTATGTTTTAGGAAGAAAAAAAATGTACTGACCAAATGAATGAACAATACTCCATTCATGAGCACACAGTACTCCACTAATACTGAAAATGGTGCTTAAGATGACCCAGATAACCAATATAATTGTAAAATTTCTGAGGTGCTTGTTTAAACTTGAAAAACAGAACATTTATCTCCCCCCAATGAACTTCATTGAATTCCTGCTCTCTCCCCCATCGGTATAACCAGTTGTTTCCCAAATTAAAGACCGGAAAAATTTGTCTTCATTTTTTTAATTGAAATTTTCTTTCATAAGTTGATGAGAAGCTGATTCTGAAATGGGTTTTAATTGCTGATATGCAGCAGGCACTAATCAAAAGCAGTTCTGAATGAGGCTCCAGCAGCTCAGCCAAATTTAGTTCATTTTTTTTTAAAAAACCAAACACATTCATGCTAGAAAACATTAGAAAAAAATGTAGAACTACATTCTTAGACATTAATTATAAAAAGTTAGGCACAAAAAAAATACATGTGTGAATTTCCTGAACTTTTGTTATAAAAATGTCTCAATGATAAGTTTCGGGTACTGAAGCCATCCTCTGTTTTAATGGGAAAGTATAAAAATGTATTTATATTAGGGGGACAACTATGAGTAGAACTATTCATAGCACAGTCGGATAAATACTGTATGCAATTATCTATGAATGAGATCTTTTCAATCAACCACTTTTTTGAAGTCAAGCCTCATATATTCAGCTGTACATAGTTGAATGTCCAGGTTTATTATATAGATAGCTGGTTCAACTTTCAGAGATTAGCTACAGCAGTCCATGGAAGGGATTCCATAAACTCAATCCATTTCCTTCCAAAGGAATTACAACATGATTAGCATCTTATTGCTAGAGTGAGTGATGAACTTACACTTTCAAGGTAGGGCTGTGTAAGGTTTTCCACTTAGCCTCACAACTGCCCCAGCCTCACAACTGCCCCAGCCTCACAACTGCCCCAGCCCCAGCCTCACAACTGCCCCAGCCTCACAACTGCCCCAGCGTTACTCAGGAATGGCCCCAGCCTTACTCAGGAATGGTTACCGGTGGCCTTCCGGGTGCGCTTCAAGGTGATGGTTATTATCTTTAAAGCGCTCCATGGCACCGGACCTGGTTACCTTCGAGACCGCCTCCTGCCACAGATTACCCCCCACCGACCTGTACGCTCTCACAGAGTGGGTCTCCTCAGGGTACCGTCGGCCAGACAGTGCCGGCTGGCGACCCCAAGGGGGAGGGCCT
>NW_015387984.1:0-8252 GCF_001527695.2 Protobothrops mucrosquamatus | reverse complement strand
AAGCCCTTACTTTTCCAATATATATATATAAACCATCTGATCAAGCAATTAACTACAAAATAATGATTACAAAATAACAAAACAATGATTACATGATAACACTATAAGTATCAATATAAAATGGTTACTATATATAAAATAAATGCTAATGTCAAACTTAAACATACTAAAATCATAAGCACAATAAAATCCCTTCAGCTGGCTAGGGAATTCTGGGAGCTGAAGTCCACATGCCTTCAAGTTGCTGAGGCTGAGAAACTCTGGGGTAGGGGAGAAACATTGAGGTGGGGGAGGGGAAATATTTGTAAAGGCCTAACGTTCTACATTTTACAATAAGAAATATTTTTTTTTAGTTTAGTTTTGAAATCCATTTTGTAAGGCTGCTTGTACAGGCAGTCCTTGACTTATGACCACAATTTGGGGCCAGAATTTATTGTTAAACAAGGTGGTGAAGTGAGCACCACCCAATTTTATGGCCTTTTTGGCCACAGTTGTTAAGCAAATCACTGCAATTGTTAAGTGAATAAGGTTAGTCATTAAGCAAATCCAGCTTTCTCTGTTGACTTTGCTTGCTAGAAGCTGGCTGGGAAGGTTGGGAATGGCAATCCTGTGACCCCAGGATACTGCAACCATCATAAATGTTAAGTGCGTGAGTGACGGTCATAAGTGTGAGGACTAGACAAAAAATACTTTTTGGAATGCCATTGTAACTTCAAATGGTCACAAAATGAATTACAAGCTAGAGACTACTTGTAATGGATCTGATCTGATATACTGGACTAGTATTTCTGTTCCTCATCAGCCCATTCTTTTCCAGCTTTTTTTCAGGTTAGTGGACAGTCACTTAAATATGAGCCAGTAGTGTTGCTGCAACTGCCAGAAAAGCCAACACAGTGTTAGACTGCATTAACAGAGGGATAGAATCAAGATCACGTGAAGTGTTAATACCACTTTACAATGCCTTGGTAAGGCCACACTTGGAATACTGCATCCAGTTTTGGTCACCGCGCTGTAAAAAAGATGTTGAGACTCTAGAAGGAGTACAGAGAAGAGCAACAAAGATGATCAGGGAACTGGAGGCTAAAGCATATAAGGAATGGCTGCTGGAATTGGGTATGTCTAGTTTAATGAAGAGAAGGACGAGAGGGGACATGATAGCAGTGTTCCAATATCTCAGGGGCTGCCACAAAGAAGAGGGAGTCAAGCTATTTTCCAAGGAACCTGAGGGCAGGACAAGAAGCAACGGATGGAAACTAATCAAGGAGAGAAGCAACCCAGAACTAAGGAGAAACTTCCTGACAGTTAGAACAATTAACCAGTGGAACAACCTGCCTCCAGAAGCGGTGAATGCTCCAACACTGGAAGTTTTTAAGAAGAGACTGGACAGCCATTTGTCCAAAATGGTGTAGGGTTTCCTGCCTGAGCAGGGGGTTGGACTCGATGACCTCCAAGGTCCCTTCCAACTTTATTATTGTTGTTGTTGTTATTAAGCAGGCCTGTGCCACCCTCACCACCCCCATTTCTCTCCCTCCCATATATTTGCTAAGCATCCACAGCTGTTGTAGTCCTGCCTATTTGAGCACCAGCAAAGGGATTAGCATGAGATCAGGTGAATAATAGCATCCTTATCCAGGGGTTGTCACAATAGATTTTGAATGCTCAGGAACAGATGTTAGTCTCACGCTCCATATGCCCCTGATTAGTAATAACCATGCAATGGATCATAACCATTTAGGATCAATCTTGCAGAGAGGTTGTTTATTTGACTCACACCCCTATAGATTCCTCATTACACAGGGTTTTGCTGCTGTTGTGATTTGATGAGTATACAATTTCAGGATAGATATACTGAAATAGAATGGGCACTTGATGGATCATAACAGTGATATACAATTAAATGCTTTATTTCAAAGAAGCTCCACATCAAACTCTGTTTGTCATAGCCAGAGAGTCAAGGTTGCCATCTTCCAAATTAATTATGTGTTGTTTCAATTAATTGTTCCAATTAGTTTCTATTTCTTTTCAGTTATGCCTGTCTATAACAATCTCACCTGGGATGTTACTAGAAATTGGAACTGCTCTGAGGGTCATATACATTGCAATTAAAACTCTGACTATTTCTAATTAGTTTCTCACAATAATTTCACTGTTACATTAAAAACTGGAATCAATAGAAACTTGTCCTCATTGTAATAAATGGGTCTGCATTTAGCAATTTGGTTATTTACTAATTTTGAAACTCAGAGTGTAGCAGACAATTAGCATAGCAATCCTATGCATAATTACCCACTGATAATTCTATTTATTTATTTATGCAAATTTATATGGTTGCTCATCTTAAACAACTCTGGGCAGATAATAAAGGCATAAAAACCAAAAACATATAAAACAAGTAAAAGGAACAATAACATACACTAGTTTAATAGACAGTAATATACTTCTGAATAAACTTCAATTGGAGTGGTATATATGCTCAACCATATAGACAATCTTAAGAAATAAAGACAAACATACAGTTTTTAATCACTGTATGCCCTATACACACATGTACTTTAACTCCCAGAATTCTCAGGCTGATATATGTGATACATATGATTTTCATCACATCATACTGAAAATGCCCCAAGCTGGAAATCTGTGGCATTTCAAGGATTTATAAGATGGCATAGCAGGGTTTTTTTTTGCTATTTTTATTTTATTAAAAAAACTTAAAATACAAATCTCCATTTTTTTTAAAAAAAACAGGGTGACGTGGGGCTTATGTGACAGACATATTCAGATGCATCTGAATGTGGTACACAACACACAGCACATCCAAAAGGAAACTCTTTTGTGCTTATGTACCTTTCTAACCTGGTTTGCTCACATTATTTCCGAAATAACTGTTAAAAATACTCTCACTTCCTAGGCATCAGATCTACTTTCTGGAATCATTGTCAAAAACATTCATCTTCTCTGTATACTGGTAGTCCAGAGGTAACGCAAATTTCCAATTCTCTTTTTTGAAGCCCCCAAAGGTCTCTGGAACTGCAATTTCAAGGGAGACCCAATATTTTATGAAAAGTTGAAGAAACTAAATGTTGTTTTCCAGCAGACAGTATGTGAGGCTACATTGCTGCAGATACCTAACTTTTGGTTTCATAGGTGATTTAAAATAAAAATAAAAACTGAATTGCAAAACATTTCCAAAGGGAGTGAATCATGGCAGAATGGATTGCATCTGGAGTAGAAGAAGAGGGCCTGGTTTACAGTCTCCACCTCACTCATGCAATAGGAGCTGACATGATGTCTTAGAATATTTGCCCATCCATAGTGCTCCAGGTATTACTTCAGATATTGTTGCATTCAATTTACCTTTGCCTGGGCTATTATGTGCAGTTAAGCAGTAATTATAACTCAACCACTAGTATTTTCCTTAACACTGGGAAGTTTGATTGCAGAGCCAATAACAATTCAGGGCACAGGCATTCATTAACCCCACAGGCACTTTAATCTTTTCTGGATCACTTCCAACACTGCGTTATTTGATTAAAAAAAAAGGACTGTTTACTCATTTAAATATCTTTAATTAGTGTGCATTGTTAAAGAACTATTGCTGGAGATTGCATTATCCTGGATGGCTAAGAACAGCAGCTGAATATAGCAATTAAGTTCACCTTCTCCCTGGTCCCTTTGCTTGCCTAAAACTAGAGGAAAATATTGGGCTCCAGTGATTTCCCTCATTTTTCTACCATGAATTTTTGACCTGCTGGAACTCTCTCTCCCCCCCCCCCCACTCTTCTCAGCTTCCATTCTTCATCATGATGAGATTAGTTAAGAGAAGGGGGTGGCAAGGAATATGTTGCTGATATTGCTAACAGGAATACTGAATGATATTACTATATCATTTTATACTGATGTGATTATTCATGACATAAATGAATGTACAGATAAATAATTCATAGAAATATATAGTTAGAGATTTTCATTTAGTGCATAAGAAAATAGCTTAATTAACTAGATGAGCTCTTTAAGGATGTTCATGTACATTATAAACATTTGCTTTATCAACAAAAGCAGACCTTGAGCAGCCTCTCCAACTTTCTGGAGCAGCATTTTTCAATGCTGGCAACTCTAAAATGGGTGGATTTCCAACTCACAGAATCTCCCAGCCAGCATGCTCACTGGGGAATTCTGGGAGTTGAAGTCCGCCCATTTTAGAGTTGCCAACATTGAAAAATGTTGTTTTAGAATAGACAGAGTTCTTTTGTCATGGAAGAAGAGCTAATGGCAGTAGGGAAGTATTCTTTCTTAAATTGTGAGAAGTTCAGCAGTGCGTATAAGCACAGAATGTGTCCCTATTCCCTCATTTTTAGTATTTTAATAGTTCAATATGGGTACTGAATTCAGTCTTTGTTCATTTTCTCCAAGGAGGCAGGTTCCTTCCTATTTTATCGTGCCATGCAGATACTTGTTTTTCCTACAAACAATTCATGGAAAGCCTTTTATCTTGACACAGCATTCCTAATCTATCCTACATGCCTCATTTCTTCACTGGAAGTAATGCATCACGCTGGCTGAGGAATTCTGGGAGTTGAAGTCCACAAGTCATAAAAGGGCCAAGTCTGAAGACCCCTGGGCTTGAGCAACTCTATTGTGCACAATTAGGTGAGAGATTTAGAGAGGGCTGTTCCTTCTCCTGTAACTCATAGTCACCTTGTGAGCAACTTTCCATTTTTTATAAAGCTGGCACAAAAATTGTGTGTGTGGGGGGGAAGCCACACACGGATGCATTTCACACATGCTTCGTAATCCAGCCTTCACTTAATAAGATTGCTTATAAAATTGGCATTTGTGGGTTTTAGATTTAAACAAACAAATCATAATGAGGGAGCTTACTACATTTTAGCTAGAGGGAGTTGTCATGTCACCACTGAGATCTCGTTTTATCTCTCATTCTTCCACATGAAGATACATTTCTCAAAGTTGTGTTATTTTTCCAGACATTCTTATTGATTACTTGTATTATTATTATTTTTTTGCAATCCTTTTCTATCATCTTCTCTGCTTTTTTTGAAATGCCCTGATGCCACTAGTTTATACCTCTGTATTTATGATGGTCAGGATATCCATCTAATTAGAATCTCTTTCTCACTCCCAAATGTTGCCATTCTTCCATATTCCATAACATATTATATATAATAATTATGGTATGGGGAGTCCTTTATTAACTAGTTGCTTAGCAACCATTCAATGTTATGAGGGACTTCCCCAAGCTACTTACCATCCAGTTTCAGAGTTCTGATGTTCCCCACACACAAACACACCTGTGGCCACATGATCGCATTTTGGGCACTTGGCAATCAGCTCATTTTATGTCTGTATGCTGGTTGTGTGATCATGATTTTCGGGCCTTTTTTGCCAGTTTCTGGCATTTACTTCTGGTTTCCAGCGAAAAACACCCATTGAAGAAAACGATTTGGTTAACAACTGTCTATTTGTAAAAAAGATCATACAATTGAGTACAGTCACGTGGTGTTCTACTTAACAACTGCCACAACTTATGACTATAATTCCAGGCTCAATTACTATTGTAAATTGAGGACCTTCCTGTAAACAGATCTAACATAATTTCCACTAAATTGTAGAGGACAGGTTCTCACAGAAAAATCTTGTTTATCACTGCTACGTTTTATGGTTCTTCAGGCAACTTGTAAACCTTTTCAAAAAGATAATTTCCAAATCAATTGGAATTAATTACTGAGGGATGATGCAGAGGAGTGTTATCAATTTAAACATATAATTATCAAACTGGAAGTCAAATTTGTGATGGTTGCTAAAATTCCATCTCAGAGTCAGCAGGGTCATGATGAAATTACTAATAAGCTCAGATGGTGGCTGATACATCAAGAGAATAAATTTCTCACACCTGACAGGTCAAGCTGAAATGAGACACTAAGACCAATAAACAGATTTATAAGCAGAATGAAGGAAAAATGAGCAATTTATCTTGCTGATCTCTGCCATGAATATTCTACAAAGGAAAAAAAGTATCTGAAGGTGAACTTCAGCAAATGCTGGGAGACAAAAGCACAAAAGCAATAGAGAAAACACTATAATTATTTTTTAAAAAGCTATAATCTGGAGATAGTCTTCAGTAAATAATTATTGGGGTGTTTTTTTTTTAGAAAGATACAATAATATTAGCAAGCTATCCTTAGAAAATCTGAGAACAGTTATGGAGGGGACCAATCTGACCAAGGTGGAGAGGTCATATACCAGCAGTCCCCAACCTTTGCAGCTTGGCGGCCCAGCTGAGGGAAGGGGAAAGGGGAACTGGGCTGTGCGAGCAGCAGGTCGGCACACGTGTGTGCTCACAGCTCCACTCGCATGAGAGCTGGACCAGTGTGCATGCATTTGTGTGCTGACCCGCTGCTCACGCAAGTGGAGCTATGTGTGCATGCACGTGCCCACTGGCCTGCTGCTCGCACAGGTGGACCTATGTGCGTATGCACATGCATGCCGTTCTGCTGCTTGCACAGGTGGAGCTGAACACACACCGGCCCACTAGCTCGCTGCTCAAGTGAGTAGACCTGCGCACGTGTGTGTGTGCACTAGCCTACCTCTTGTGTGGCCCGGGTCCGAATAAGCCACGGCCCGGTAGTGGGCCATGGCCTTGGGGTTGGGGACCCCTGTCATATATGGTTTTGAAGTGCTATTTAGTGTGTAATCCCAACAATTCAAGCAAACTTCTTAATATTCCACTGTCACATGAGTGATAAAAGATTGTCAGGACGTGTTGTAGGTGCTTTCTTTGTTCTGATGTGTAGCCTAAAGATTAATGAGTAGGCAGAATTTCTTATTCTTTTTATTTTCTCTTAGAGCCCATGTAGTAAACATTACCCAAATCTGTCATAGGATCTTCTACTGCTGTTCATTTGGGGAGGAAATTAACTGAGGGTGAGATGTAGTTTATGGAATTGAAAGATAGCCAGCCAAGAGAATAATCTTCACTGCACCCTCAAGCTTATTTTGCTCCATTAAAAATAACTCTTGCTTACTTATAAGATGCAAAGTGCAGCTTCAGGGCTGTGCGCTTCCAATTTTCAGTAGGAATACGGTGAGGCTCTCGCCTGTTTCATATCTGTATTAAATGGCTTGAGGTTGAGGTCACCTGTCATTTCAGGATTTAGTATGACCGGTATGCAGATGACACCCAATTGTGCATCTCAACACCAGGCTGTGTAGGTGATGCTCTCAATGTGCTGACCCAGAGTTGAGAAGCTGCATGGGTCCGGATGGGGAGGAACAAACCGACTCAACCCTAAAAAGATTAAACAGTTCTGGCTGTTTGGGCTCCCTGAGTTGGACCGTTTTCACCGTTGGCTTCAGGTTGGGCTGCACTTCCCCATTCAAGACTAATTTAAAACTTGGGAGTGGGGTGGGAGTTCTCCTGGGCTTGTAGCAGGTCTATGACAATTTGCCATAGCCAATTCATTGCGGGACAACTTGCCACAGCCAACTCGCCGCGGGACAAATTGCTGCAGGACAAGAGTTAGACTAATGTCAAAGAAATAGTGGAATAGAATCATTAAAGGGAGGATACAAAAGCAGGGACGGAATGAAATGTGAACAGCAAAAATTAAAATATATTTTTATTTATTTCAAATCTATATAAATAAAAATGTAAATGTTCATTTGTTCAAAATCTTAAATCTCCGAAAGTTCTTCACCGATTGCTTTGAAATTTTGACACAACGTTGCATTCAAATATGTGCGTGTTTTTATATACCTATATTATATAGATGTCACACCTGTGACAGGTAAAAACATGCTTTTTTTGAAAAACAGCGCCATCTGTTGGACGTAAAAGCAACACACGCTTTTACCAGACTGAGCCACAGCAACGCCTGGCCGGGTACAGCTAGTAATTAAATAGAATTGTTAAATTGTCCTGCAGCAAGTTGTCCCATGACGAATTGGCCACAGTGAGTTGTCCCATTCTGGCTTGCAGCTACTGTTTGAAGAGCAGGTGGCAGCAGTGGCCAGGAGTGCCTTGGACAGCTTCATTTTTTGCATTTTTATTTACTTTATTCAATTTATACGAGTAGCCCTCGACTTAGAACCATTCATTTAGTGACCATTCAAAATTACAGCGACACTGAAAAAACTTGACTTATGGCCGTTTTTCACACTTACGACCATTGCAGCCATCCCCAGGGTCACAGATCAAAATTCGGATACTTGGCAACTGGAATGTATTTATGAAAGCT